>NW_009604465.1:43668-67639 GCF_000690535.1 Cariama cristata | reverse complement strand
GTCTCCTAAGCCGCGCCTTTGGCACTCGCCTGCTCCCTGCCCGACGGCCAGGGAGAGCTCGCCCAGCCCCTGCCCTCCTCCCGGCACAGGCGGTTCCCTGCCAGCCTCTGGGGGAGGAAACGGGTGGTGTGCCCAGAAACCTAAATCTTAACTTTAAACAGAATTAGTTATTAAATAAAATAAAGTGCATCCAGTAGACATTTCATTGGCTTGCCACACAGCTGCAATATAGGCAAAACAAATACAGAAGAGAAGTGATGGTGTTTTCTGTGTGGGTTGGGAGTGGGTGTAGCCTGCCCTGCCCTTTGGCATGCGGATAGGAAAGGGGGATGCCAAAACTGTGAGTGGGGCGTGGGGGTGGTGAGGGGGGGCCCATGTGCTGTGAATGGGTGCTGAAGGGCACAGGGCAGGTACTGAAAGCCGATTTCATAGAAGGTAAGAGAGTGAGGACAAGCTTGTGCTCCTCTTCTCTTCTCATCCACCACCTTCAGCACGTTATCCTGTGAAACAAGAGCAGAGACAGCAGTGGGATTACCAGTCTTTAGGGGACTGCTGAGCAGTAAATTACAAATGTCTGCTGAGTTTCAGCCTGACCTTCCTGCGCGGCTGGGGCTGCTTGGGAGGTACCGCTGTAGCGTAACCCAGATACCTACCTGCCAAATCCGACGGGAGCAACGGGGGGCTCCACAGCCCAGGGGACAAACTCACTGTACGAGTCTGGATGAAACACACTCCCAATCCTCCTCTGGGTTAGATAAGACTACTTTACTCTCTCCTTTTGTCTCAAGAACAACAATCTTTACACGTTTTTGTGTGTGCTTGTACGGCACCTGAAGTAACGAGAAGAGGGGCTCGTTTTGGGTAGGGCTTTGTGGTCCTCTCTTGTGAACCCTGGCCTGGGGGTGCAGCACTTGTGTTTGCCAAGGGCAGGAGGGTGTATCAGCTTTTCTCTAGTGAAAAAACTAACCCATGAGTGGAGCCTGCTGTCCTGTAGCAGCCTCCAGACCCGCATATGTTGATTTTAATTGGGAAAGGCAGACTTTGTCTTTTTTCTCTAGTTGCCAGATGCTTGGGTGCTCCTCAGAATTGCTGAGCTGGCATTTTCCTGCACCCATGTTTAAATTCACAGATCTGCCTTTTGCTGATGCAGATTTCAGCACTCAAAGCTCCCAAGAAAGGGCAGAGGAGGGATGTAAAAACAGATGAAATACCATGAAGGCAGAAGAGGCGACAGTACACTTGACTGACATAAAAAGGAAAGCTCTAAAGGAATCATTTAAGGACGCAGCCACAGATATCTAATAAGGAACTGCGCTGAAATCATAGCCAAGGTACTGAGATAATCGATGCTATGTACAGCTGAGAGGAGATTCGAAGACTGTTGCTGGAGACATTTTTCATTGTCCTGTATGTGTGCAACGGACGGGGTTGGCCGTACCCTGCTACCGAGGGGGTGCTCAATGCTGCAGCAGCACACTTCTGGGAAAGGCCGTTACGCAGGTTTTCAGAGTTGCACTTTGTGGTTCAAATATTGTAAAATAATTTGTTTTACAAGACTGAACTGAATCCAGAGCTAGCTCTGGTTATTGTTAGTCTATTTTATTATTAAAAGTTTCAAAAATCTCTTTGACAGACCTGTGCTGTTAGTGCTGGTAGACAATTCTCTTTCCTGCTTTGCAGTATCATCCTTTCCATACAGACACCTTCTTTCTGTGCATGAGTGAGTCTTTGCAGGCAAGACAAAGTGATTACTTCTCTTAGTTATTAGACACAGCAATTAGTATTTCTCTCATTTCACACTATATCCTCTTTTCCTTGCATAACTCAAGGGCCAGTCGGAGATTTAGCAAGCTCTGCACCGGGGCGAGTGTTGTGAGTTGGGGCTCAGGAGAGCGATGCGGCTGTCTGCTGCCTTCGACTCTGCCATCAGCAGCAAGGGGATGCAGTGCCCAATCTCCCTCCGTGTGTCACTGTCACATGAGAGGATTAATGCAGATCGCTGGTGGTCTATCTCAAAGGCCTCATCTGCCTCACATTTCCCAGCCTGACAGCCTGGCTGGACATGGGACGTCACTGGGATGACTTTCACAGCCAAGCCAACAACAGTCCATTGTAGGAGCTACTGGTTACATCTCCTGTCATGGAGGTGGATGTACGTGAAGTCCCCGAAGACTGCAGTGGAACGTTGCTGATGAAGTGTGGCAATTTGGCCCTTCTTCCGTCAGCTGAGATTAGTGCTATCCATCCTCTGCTTGGGCTAGAAGACATAATTTTGCTGGGTCTCTCCTGGGGCAGGTCCAGAGTTCCCAGAGACAATTTTGTTCTTAGTGGACTACTCAGTCTCGTGAAATACCGCAAGGCAAACTCAGACATGACGTGTAAGGACCATCTGTTAGACATACCAGATTTTGTCACTTAGCTTTTTTAAAAAAAAGATCTCTCTCTCTCTCTCTCTCTCTCTCTCTGCTGTTCCAACATACACTGTAAGGCCAGAAAAAAGATCAGTAAGATCATGAGACATCGTCTACCTAGCACAGGCCCTTGGACATCACTGAATTAGGTCCCATTTGAATTAGACTTGATTTCTTTAAGGGGAAAAAAAAAAATCCTAATCCTGTCTAGACTTGCCACTAGTACAAAAATTATCACTGCAACCCTTGATGAGCTTAAATATGTAAAGACAGTCTTTGGTGGAGACTCCTGTTGGAGTGGTTTAAGATATTGTCACTCTCTATAGTCTAGCTGTTCCTTCTCAACGGCAGAGCTGGCAGAAAGGAAGATGTGCCTGTGCCCCTTGGCATGGCAGACCATGATGTGGTACATTTCTAACTCCTTTTCATCTGGGGTTTACATGAAGAGGGTTAACGCAGGTGGCTGAGGTATGGGCACATGCTCCCTTCTGCCAGCTCTGCGATAACAGCAACAACTGCAGGCTACAAGAGCAGCTCCATTTTCAATGTTTAGAATGGCAGCAGCTTGCCTGTTGGAGCCCTGTGTTATCTTTAGACTTGTTAAGCTTCAGTAAGTAGCCATAAGGAAGTATAGGCGCTCCAATGACTGGCTTTGGCCTGTGACTCTCAACGCATTAACATCTTCTAATAGTTCCTTCTCTCCTCAAATCACCCTGACAAACCAAAGAAGAGACAGAAGTTCTTCCAAAGTGCCAGAGAGATTTAGGAGTAAAGACCCTACATTTCCAGATGGGATGTCTACACTAATTCTTCTGGGTGTCGGTGAAAGCATCCGATTTGACAGTGGTCACCAAGTTTGACAGCGGCGTACACAACTTTGTCATCAAATCCCTCCTGTTGCTGTCACAAGCACCACATTACCGAATCCCTACCAAAGCATGCTGGTCAGGCCAGCCCTGGAGGTGACAAGAGTCCCTGCTTCAACTGTGGCATGCGTCCAAGTCATCTGTCCTCTGACAGGTAGCAACCTTTTTCTAATTTTCCCATATTTATTCATGGGCTTCTTCAATACATGGATTCTTGCACCAGCATTCTTTTCTGGCATGAATGTTTCTTCTCCTTTGCTGGTGTTTACTACCCCACTGTATTTTTAGAGATCACAACTCCGTCACTTTCTGCCTTCCTTTTGCTAAACTAAACAACCATTCCGGTATATCCCTGGAATCCTTCCCTCTGTTTCTTCAGTCTAAGTACATTTCTCTTGAACCATTCTCATGTAATGCCTGTGTTTTCTAAGGTTAACATTATTTTCCCATGTCGTGCCACAGGAAAGGCTTTCCATCACTCCAGAGCTATGAAGATAACTGTCAAGTCCTATATTAAGCCATACCACTCCCTAATTCTGCATGAGGACTAAACTCTCAACTCTGGTACTAAGATGTGCTCCGGGAATTTGAAATGCCCATAGCATGATGGTGGGCTCCAGAAGGTGGTGTGGGCTGCAGGAAGGACCAGGGAGGCCGATGGTATTCAAGTCAAGCCCTTGAGACCTCACCCTGCCAGTCCTAGGCCAACTTCCAAGACAGAACAGCAGATGGTATCTTCTTGTCTCTCGAACCTTGAGGAAACTGGTATGTTCTTTGGTAGCTCCGTAACTATACCGAGAAGTGTTGGTTTCTGCTTGTACTGCTTCCTGCACCAACCTTTAGCACGGGTTTGCATCAGAAAGTTGCCCTCTTCTGACCTCCTCAATCCTGCAGCACACAGGCCCTGCCTGCCCCACTCCTGTTTACGTCAGCCAGAGCTGCAAGGTCAGATCCCTGGAGCTGCCTTCGAAATCTACCCCCAGCTGCATTTTCTCTAAAGATGTTAAGATTAATTTTCTCAAGAGAATTCAGGGAAAAGCTTCTGTGGTTTTCGTGTATCGTTTACTTCTCTGGGACTTGTTGGACATTCTCCAGGGATTCCAGTCCTGCACTTCGGGTAAATATTTATTCCTTGTTATTTGAAGCAAAGGATGAAAGCCCCACCACACTCTGCGCAGCATCTCCAACTGGTTTGAAGGTGCTGGAGATTTTTAGTGCCATAAATAGACATTAGCAGTGGAAGCTGTGAAACCCACATGGTGGCTGCTAGCTGCAAGTAGCTGCTGTTCTGCAGAAATGGATGAGCAGCATTTGCGGTGGGGAGTGAAATCTGCACGTTCGTGGATGTGGGACATGGGCCCCACAAAGCCCAGGAGCAGGGCCAGTGGGGAGCATATTGTTACCTCTGATTCCTGATGGTTACCGCTGCTACAGATACCTGCCGTGCTTTGGGACCTGTGAGATCCATGAACAGAGGGCATGTCCCTGGCATCAGGTGAGGTGACTTGGTACAGGATTTTCTACAGGATAGAAATTCCACAATATAAGCTTTTTAATGGTATGATATTTTTACATTCCTTTTGGGGTTGATAGGTTGTATTTTGTAAAAGCATACCATCTGTTTCAATGCTGATTTTCCAAAAATTGCACCGTATCAAAACTGAATCACCAGTATTTACAAACGTAACATTAAAATTTTCTGTTTTGAAGAGGTTTAACGAGGACTCCGGTTTGGGTTTTATGAAATACGAAATGTTGAAGCAGACAAATTTCTGGTACATGCATGGCATTTGTCAAATCTGTATTTTTCACAGGAAAAAAAAAAATCTTACTGGGAAGTTACCTGCTACCTCCTGGCAGGAAGTTATTAACCAGTCTCGATAACCCATGACAGTGCATCCCTCCAGATGCTTCTCCTTAAGGCTGGTCATATCTCATGTGGGTCCCAGTTATGTTAATCATCTTCCATTTTTGCTATGAACTCTCTGTCCTCCAAGACAGTAGTCATTTGGGCTCTGTATAATTTGGATTCTTGGCAGACACTTTGCTCATGTTTTCTACCAGGCACTTCAGGTCATTCCCTGGTATAATGTCCACTGGGTCCGTGGACACACAACACAGTAAAGGTTTCCAGCTGACCTGGATTTACCAAGACAAAGCTGCGCAGTACCTCCTGGAGGCTTGCATAACAACAACCCATTTACCTTGCCACATGAAGTCCTTCATCTACAGAGAACTTGCGTTACCATTGTTCACATACCGCAGGGTGAAAAACACCCCCTCATTCCCCTGCTGCGATGGGATAATCCTGTAATTGTGTTGGCCTGACGTCAGGCACAGACGTCTGCACTTCAGTGTAGGCATCAACTCTTAAAAACTCTACGTGAGGCACCAGCCCACAGCCTCTTAACTGGATTATGGGCCATTCACTCAGGACTACCTGTTCCTTAAAGATTGTACTTAAGTGGTGAGAGGAAGCAAATAATTAAGGTGGTTTGGGCACCGGAATTCATGGTACTAGGCACAAAAGGAATAAATAAACTTTTAATTTCGCATTCTAACAAAAAAAGTGCAGCTCTTTGTTTAACACTTGATCTTACTGCTCTTTCAGCTTCCTGAATGATGCTCTTTTCCTGGTTCTTGCTGAACCTAGCTCTGCCCCATAATGCTGCACTTCTTATTAGGTAGGCTGAAAAAGGCGGAATCATTAGCCTGCCACGTGTGGTCACGTTCACGAAGGGATTCCAGCTGGTGTAGCGATGTTTCCCACGAGGATGGCCACATCTTAAGTCCCTTTGTGGGCTGTATGCAATGGTTTTGCTGAATGCAGGTTTCCCATGGGTTGCATTTTGGGCAATCCTTTCCCTAAAGTATCAGCTGCAGGCACCAGGCTCGATAAGCCAAAAAACCAAACAGAAAATCCCGCCAAGGATTCAAACACTCCTCAAAGGGGGGAAATCCTAAGGGATCTGGTTCCAAAGAATTGGTGTGAAATAACACTTTAGGGAGAATTACATGAAAATAAAGTAGAGCTTTGCAGCTTTTTATACCTACCATGATCTAAAACTAATCTGTCTGCAGAGCACTGGGAAACAGAAGCCAAGGGAGAAGGGAAGTGACTGTTAGCAGCCGGTGGTTATTTATGACTGCCATCTGTGTCATTATGCAGCCTGTCATGTTGATTTGGGAACTTCAAAGCAACAGCAGGACTAGACACGAGACCTTTTCGCTCCAAAGACACTGACAACTTAACCAACTTCAGCCAAATGAGCTTTTGCTTTTTTGGTTGGTGGTGGTGTCGTCATTGTTACTATTTTGTTGCTCCTAGGAGCCCTGCTGTCAAGCCACACAGATGAACTGTTCTGGTTGTGCTGAGCTACTGCTGGAGAAATCCAGGTCTTGCATTTTTTTTTCTCTGCCAAGGGATGTTCCTGACAAATTGGACACAGGGAGCAGACAGTTAAAGGCAGGTCTCGCTGTCTTCCTCTTGGCTCTTCTCCCCACTACAAATAAATCAAGGCAGAATTCACTCTGTCTGCAAATGATCTTGTTTGGGAAGGCCAACCCTGATAGTGGCTTGTCACTGGTGCAAAGAGAGAGGTCAAATTGCTTTGTGGTGACTTCAGCAGATAGGAGGTGGCAGTGATGCCCTAGAACGTCATTAAAGACTAACAGCCAAGCAGCACTCATTCTCTAACTGCTCTTGCAGTCGATGGAATGAAAAAAAAAACCAAAACAAAACAGGAGAGACCCATTGTTGAGATGGGGGACACAGAAACCACTGCACCAGCTCACCCCGGCATCTCCATGGGTGCCCTGCCAGCAAGAAAGTCAAAGCCTTCAGAGGAAGTGCAAGAAACCCTCAGACAAAACAGTCACAGAGCGGTGTGCTCGGAGAGGGTAAGTCATTACGTCTTTGCTGTGAATTAGTGATTGGTGATTACTCTAAGGACTAAAAAGAATGAAAATGCATTCCCTTGGTGTAAGATTTGATGTAGCTGCGCCTGTTCCTGTGACCCTAACACAGGTCAGCACTGCCACGTTTGGTCAAAGGCTGGCTCTCCCCAAGCGACCTGCCATCCGTAGCCTGCACTGGGCTCCCCTGAAATCACAAGCATCTCCTGAATTACAGGAAGTATCAAAAAAGGAAAGTATCTTGCTTTAATTTGTCTACATCAAAAGGTGGTATCTGATGCTGAGTGCATAGTTTAAGCACACCTGGAAACTCATCTTAAACTGTCTGGGACAGAGAGGAAAGTGAGGCAGGAACATGCTCTCTTGTGGGAGCATGATAAGGCAAGGGAAAGTGAGCACTGCAGCTAGGAAGGAGAGAGATGGGAAGGCAGGCAGGCATGATGGCAGAGGGTAACTGGGACACCAGTTAACCCATCATTTTCCTCTGGCATCACTACACTTGGTTTTCCCAAGCAATAAATATTTTCAGAGAGCAATACCGATCTCAAGTTCTAGCTTCGCCAGGCAGGTATGCAAGTGCTGAAGTGCAAACACCAGGTTATGTCGCCGCCTCTTCTCCAAGACATAAGGCCATGTTTATAATGAAGCCTGCCATAAGGGAGGAGTGACGGAGTCAAGAGCCATGCTGAAGTGGACTCAGGGCCCCGTTACCAAACCACAGGAATCTGCATTGCTGAGATGAAAATGGACTACTGTAATTCATTGTTTCCTCTTAGTTGCAGTCTAATTAAAGTCATCCTGAGTGAGAAAAGTAGTCGTTAATTCCTTAATCCTCTACTTTGGGAGGATTTTTGGTAGACTGGAGAGGCATGGCCTGGACAGTAAACTCCCCCTATGTGCATCCAGATGTCTCTTAACATTTTCCTAAATGCTGTTGGAATTAATTTTCCTCACTTGAAGGAATTCTAGTTCAAGCACAAAACCAGCTCCTGATGGTTCTTGGTGTTTTGTCTTTTTTAAGTAGCTGTAATGCTTGCGCTTCTCCATGCCTTTTGTATAGTATTGCATTATAGTGAAAGCCTTTTTGTTAGCAGCTTAACCACTTCATCCCTTAGCTCATTTGTACCTCTGGGATGAATACTAAGCGATACCCAGTGACAAGCTGCTGGGTCGGGGGCTGAAGAAAAGCCTGCTGGAATCAGATGAGGGCGATCTGCCTGCCTAGCTTTGAGCAGCTAATTGCCCGAGGTGCCTACTTAGGGAATATAGCTGCTGCCTCTCTACTTAAAGGATAGAGCCAGGAGTATCCTGAGAGCAATTCAGGTGTTAGGCAAGCTGGATTGCATTCTAGAAGTGCTCATCTCTTTCCTTTGAAGAGAACCAAAGCCCAGATCTTAAGTTAGGTGCCTCTGTGCTCAACCTGAGTTAGGTGGAGTGAATTGCAACCTTACTGCCTAACCTGGTGGTAGAATCACATCCTGACTTACTGGTCTGATCTAGCACCTGTGGGTATGATATCCTGAGCCGTGTGTGACATTGCCTGGAAAAACCATGTCTGGCAAAGGGAACTGCCAAAGAGCCCCTACACTCTCTCCTTGCCCCTTCCTCCCAGTTTCTACCTTACTTTTCTGCCTGTCATACTTTGTTCTTTCTCCTGGCTTTTCTTGTTCTGCATTTGCCTTTCTGGAAGAAACTTCTTTGCTTGAGTAAAACCTGGAGCATTGCTATGTAACCAGATCTGTTCTTCCTCCTTTCTGTTTGGTTCATAGGCCGTTTCAACAGGAACCATCTCACCCTTTGTATTTATACACTGCCTTGCACATTAGCGTTACCACATGTGTAATTCAAAGTGTAGCCTTCACAGATCTTGTACTGGGAAGAGAATCCCCTGTGCAGTCAACCTTCTTCAAACTGCTATCCAGGAGGTGGGCCTCTATGGCTTTGCAAGTGTTTTGGGAAAAGGACCAGGCTGATCTCAAATTATTCTAGTTGTGACCACCCCAGAGACAGAAATAAATTCATCCCGCTATCCTTTCTGAGGTTATCCCTTCCCAGGAATAGTTTCAGTTTGTGCCCTAACTAATGCATGTCATCAACCAGACTCAGCAGTCCAGTTCTCTGTCTAAATTTTCCTGTCTGACTTTCCATTGTTTCCCCATCCGCTCCAGGGCAGGTCTTTGTGATGCACAGATTTAGACTACCTGAGGCATCCATACCGCTGTTAACTATCCAGAAATGTTTATTATCTGGTAGGATGCCATTATGGCCACAGAAAATGCAGTGTGGACCTGTACTATGGCTGAGAGCATTAATAGGATAACAAACACACCATCGGGAGTGGGGTCAGGAACTCACCTTCTGTCTAAGGCAAGCCGGTGCAATCTTTGCTAGTTGAGAGTGTCCCCACTGTCCTTGTCCTTGCAATCCTCAGGCTGGTCCCCTTCCCTGGACTGTGATTTTGCTGTGTCCTGCTCAGACATGACAGTCTTATCAGAGTTGGCTTTCCTTGGGGGCAAAGGCTCTCCTCTGTGTTCAGTGCCTTCAGCATCTTCACCTCCTTTCAGTGCAAGTGTCTGCCCCTGAAGGGCAGTGTTTTGGGTCACTTCCTCCCCTCTTTTTCTCACCAGCTGTCCTTGACCTGCATCCAGTCTGTCTCCTGCTGCTGTGTCCAGCTTTCCTCCGTGGCTGTTTGAAGAGTCCTCAGTGGACTCCTGTTCTGAAGCTGTGTTTTTCTCTAAGCCAGCTCCATCTAAATTCACTCCCACAGGCAATGACAAGATCTCCTCACTGCCATGCCTGGTGGCTTGCACAGTGCTTGGAAGGCTGCTCTGTGAAGCCGTGCTGTTGGTGCTCTCCTTCTCCTGGGAGATGTCAGCAGTGCCAGGCTTCCCATTGGCATCTTCCCCAATGCCTTCCTTACTTGGCTTGGGCCCTGGCTCCGAGTCACCTGTGCTGGCTGCAGAGACCTCCATGCTGAAGCTCTTCACTCCTCTCCGCTCCTCCTTCTGGCCATTGTGGGCAGACTGCAACTTTCCACTTCGTAGCCTTTGCGATGAGGAGGGCCCATGTTCTTGGAGGCTTGGCTGTTTCACCTTCTCCTCCAGCTCAGCTGGGCAGTTCTCTTCCACCCCCTCCTCGCCTCTGCTCTTCCGCTTGTCCATACCAAGGCTCCTCTGAGAAAAGAAGGAGATATTTAGTTCAGCTTATTAAAATACCAGTATATGGTATTCCTTGTCTATGATGGTTCTCAAAAATTGAGGAAAAATTTGTGGAGGCCATTAAAGGATGTAAAATTATGTAGCTCGAGAAGAGAAGTGTTCAGGGACCAGAATAAGTGGGGTGGTTGTGCTGACAGAGGGTCAGTGCAAGAAGTGACGTTATTCCCACACCATGCCATCTAGAGGGTGCTGACAAGGAGTACATTTACCCCAACATTGATGTCTCCCAGCTCTGCATTGGCTAAGACCCTCCAACTTTCCTGACAGTGCCTGTTTTGAGAAAACTCAGCAGCCAGCCTTGAACTCATGAACTCACCTGGCTGTCAAGGTCATCCTTCAGAAAAGACATGTCCTCGCTTTCTTTTGCATCCCATCTGTCAAGAAAAAAAAATAATCAGAATGTCGGCCTTCAAATTCTCATATGGCAAAGCCACTCTCCCTGCCTGACGGCTGGGTAGAAGTTTCTCCCAGGGCCTTGTCTGAGCCCCTTGACCAGGCAGTGAGACATAAAGGTGGCAGACATAACTAGTCCAGTTCCTTTTGGCACCTGCAAAGCACTCAGCCCATCCAGAGACACTCATCTGAGACCACTAAATCTTAATGAACTGGTTGTTATAACTCTAAATTTAATGAAAACATAAAATCCAATTGCCAGAACAGACAGTTGTCGTTAGACTAATAAGATATACAGTTTGCTTATGCTGATGTCTGCCAGAGTCTTGTCCTGCTTGCCTGACAGTGCCCCAGTGTCCCAGATCTCCACAATGGCAGACATAGAGGCAGACGGTGAAGGATAAAATTGCTTTGAAGTAGCTTGGGAGATTGGAGACGTGGACATGTGCAAGCAGACTGCAAGAATAGCCATCAGGCTCAGACTGAAGGTCCACCTAGCCCAGGCTCTCTTACCCTCTCAGCATCACTAGCATCGCTAGCAGGTGCTTAGGGTAGAGTTTGGGAAGAGGGCAAATGTGTTTAACACCTCCCTGGTACCCTGTTCAGCTTCCAGAAATGTGCAGCTCTGGGATTTCCTGAGCCTGAGATGGTATCTCTGTGTTGAGTCAGGCTTAGTAGGCAGTCTCTTCCAAGGATTTGTGTAAGTGCATTTTGACCCCATAATAAATTTGCAGCAGCTACAACACCCCGTGCCAAAGAGGGCCACAGCTTAGTTAAAGGCTGCATGACAAACTGCTTGCTTTTGCTTGTTTGAATTTGCTAGGGTGAATATAAATCCGAATTTGCCCATGCAGTGCTACTGGGCAGGGAGGGGTCTTAGTAACCCTTACTTTCTTATATGTGTGACTGGTGAGTTGTATCACACACACGCAGACAAACATTTTGTATACATATACACATACATATAATATGCAAATATTTTTCCCTGCCCCTTACTCTTAAAACACAACGTGCTCAAAGTGTGCGAGATTTAATTCTTCTCTAGACAGACTTTCCTGGGCTTACTGGCCTCTTCATTTGGCAAATTTGGGCCAAGATACAAAAAATGAAAAAGCACACTGAGGTGACTGCAGAGTCAGGCATTTCCAGATGCAAATGTGTTGCAGTGACCCCATGTGCCCTTGTGAAAATTGTGGGGGAAGTACCGTCACAGGCTACACCTCCGCCAACCACACTAAGCTGCTTCACGCTGTCCTTTTATCCAGCAAAGTCTTGAGGGCAGAAGTGATTTGCATTTGCAAGCACCTCAAGGCGCTCTGAGAGTGTAGAGCTGGGTACAGTGCCCTTAACAAGCAGGAGGGCAATGCAGGTTGGAGCAGTCCTGTAGGGCTTAGAGACAGACCCAGCACCCAAATTACCCCCAGCGAGGTCCCATCCTGAACACAAGGTAGGTCCCTGCCACCGGCTGTGCCAGCCCAAACCGCAGAAGGGCTCCTTTTCTTGGAGGCAGCCCCCACCGCTGGGGTTGTATATTCAGCGACGCTCTGCAAAAGCTCTGGAAGTCAGGCTGTATGGTAGAGCTCATCATACATAGTCAACCGTGTTAAATGTCAGCATGGGCTGCCCTCGTGATCAATTCCCCTCTGCACTCAGCATTGATGCTGGTGGGACCAATGACTGCTCTTCCCAGACGGATTTCTAAACAGAGGAATGACTTGCTGACTGCAGGTTTCTGCCTCTCCCTGCTCTGTCGGCTCTATCACTGCGAGGCTCCTGCAGAGCCAGCCCAGAACAGACCACCCCCACAGGTCTAAAGATAGCCAAAACTAGCTAGACAGCAATTTTGAAATATTCAGCATCTGACGTGTTCCTCCTCCCCATCAATACCGCTAATACACCAGAGCGTGTTACTCATCACTAACTTGCAATGAAAATACTCAGCGCATTCCCTAGCATGGCTAGTGCTATCCGTGATAGATGCTTATACGTGAACTTGGCTCCAAATTCCATATGGGGTAAGGTGCTGCTGGCAGTCACCACCAGATGCTCCAAATGGGTCTTACCACTGCCGTTGCGTTGCTTGGACTTAAATGGGAGAGGAGTCTCTAAGTGATAAAGGGCAGATACGAGTGGAGGTAAGGAATATTCAGCACCTCAAAGGCTCCCCGAGCTGAGGTTTGAAATGAGAGGAAAAGCTTCAGGAATGGCTTTTCCCAAAGAGAAGCAGTGGAGCAAAGGATGCTCTTCCAGCTTCAAAGATTACATGACAAGACAGTCACGGGATCCCTTCTAGATCAACAGAGGACACAGACAATGCAATGAACAGGAGATAAGAAAAATGAAAGTCCATGAGATGAGATGGATGGGCAGAAGGAGAGCTGTTCTAAAGTGATCCTGCCAGGATGGAGCAGTTGGATGGTGCTAAGGGAGGTGTCCATGCTGCAGCAGAAGAATGTTTGGCTTCCTCGTTTCCCCTGATTTTCCCAAGTCCACAGGTGAAGGCGAGGATTTTATGGCATGACTCCGTGTTCCAGCTACTTACATCAGTAGTGTTTGAAATACTTTGTAGTTTTAAATGAACCATGATTTTGCATCCTAGTAGCTGATAAACATGAAGTACAGCAAACAAGAATGAAAAAATTAAATCATGGCTAGACACCTTCTAGGCCCATTTCTAATGGAGGATGTTCAGGGAGGAGTATTCGATGTATTGTTTCACTGCGAGATAAAACAAGAAAAAATAGAAAGAACGAGAATAAAGAATGTCTCTGTGGAGACAATAGTATATAAGATTTCACAATTTCATCAGCAAGAGAATTTAGGCATCTAAAGATGATTCTAGCACCAGCCATTTTGGGGCCTTAAAGCCTTTAAATAGATATGAATAATATCCTGATCCTGAACCCAGCAGCCCTAGAGGAGCTAGATGCACTAAAAAGCCTCCAAGGCTCTGCACTGGAGGTACAAGCACATACTGGAGAAGATACCTTCTTAGTTTGTTGTGAGAAAAGAAACAGGCTGTGGAAGCCCAATGCAAGCCAGGCATCCTCTCTGCGACACATCCTCCCTGCAATACATCCTCTGGGAGCTCCCGACAGAAGGTGCTAAGCCAGGCTGTGTCAGCTGGCTAGCCGACCTTCCCCTCTCCCCAGATAAAGAACGCATCCCAGAAACAATTGGCACTTTGAACTGGTTGACATTGCTGGGGTGCACTTTGACTCTGATGTGCTTCAAGCAGACATGTCCAAGGTACAAGGGATCTTAAGTCTGCTGGATCCGCTGCATAAATCTCCTGCTAAGAGGGGGAGGTGAGAAAAATACGATATTATCACAGCAGGTAGAAGTGCTGATCCCCAGGTTTAGCCCTACTCAGTTTGAAATGACGCTAGCTGTTCTAGCTGCTGGCAGAGAGGAGGCTGCCTTCAGTGACCCATCCAAGCTCTGGAGCAGAAGAGGCAAACAGAGACCACCGCAGGAAGAGAATCCGAGGGCCGCTAATGAGGGGCAGCTCAATCAGATGTCATCAAACAGCACTCCAAGGTGGCCAGTCAGAGGCTCTGAGGCAGTCTGTACAAAACATTAAATCCCAGCCCAACATGATTTCTTTGCATTTCTGCCATAAGACAGCTAGCCAAGGCACTTCTGGGCATGGCTCTGAGAGCTCAGTGTAGAAGGAAAAAGAAGTGGCTTAAGACCCTGTTAGGATTTCTGGGAACTAGTCAGCATCTGCCCGTCACAGGCACGCTTTGGGGCGTAAGTCAGCCTTCGCCAAGGAGGAGGAGAGATGGAGACAGGGGAGCAGGGAGGCTCTCACCCCTTCTCCTGGGTCTGACCAGGGCAGAGATGGAGCCTGAGGCAGGACCTGAGCGCAGGCGTTTGACCCAGGGGCCGTGGCACGGAGGCAGCAGATCACAGTGTGATCCACCCGTCTGCTCTGCCTATAAAAGGGAAGCAACAAACTCTTTGTGCATTCCAAGAAGCTGCTCAAAATCAACACTGCTCTTTCGTTTACAGTCTACTCGCAGCACATATTTAACCAGCCATAGGCATCTAAATTGTAGAGCTAAAATGTCCACAGAGCAGAAAAGAATGACTGCATTAGGATTAAACTGTAAATACTGGAAAGCATGAGATTTATCATGTCATCAGGTCCTTCTAACATCATTTTCTGAAGTCTTTCCTTATATGTTGCTGCCTGAGAGGAAGGACAGGGGTGGGCCACATCTGGATGAGCTAACTTGCTGATCCCACGCCTTGTACACCTGATCCTCCCCCAAGGGCCCTGAAACATATCCCAGCTCTTATGGTGAGACAAGGTGGGCATGGCCAACAGTCGAAGAGGTGACCAGAATAAACCAGACATACCACCACATGAAGCTCCCAGGGAAACCCCCTCTGCGCCTTCCCACCTCCCCAGGCCCTGAAGCGCAGGGAAATAAGAGGCTTCAGTAGGAAGGCGAGAGTAAGGAAGGAAATGGTCTTTGCAGTGGGTATAACTCACGTTCCCAGCAAACACTAATGGAAACCATGAGTAGCTTGTTCTGTGCAATTTCTTCCAGCCCTTGGGAGCACGGAACATCTCTCCCGCAATGAGACACAATCTGCTCTGCAGTAATAAGGTGTCCAGTGACCCCTTCTCAAAACAGAGGGGATGGCACAACATATGTATTTTAAAGGAACAGATGGATCAAAGCCCAAAGGAAAGGTGTCTCAGTAAACAGTGTTCTCCGATTAGCTTGGAGGAGACCTAGACAACTGATAATACATGATCCATTTAAGTTCAGAGGGAAGTAGAGACAGCAGTGCTGCATCAGCAGCCTTCCCCCTGAATCCAGTTTAGCCCCAAACTGGTGTGTGATTTAGGAAAGCCATGTTCCGTAAGAAGTGCTATCTTTTAGAAAGGATGATGACCTAAAGTCAGGTCATTTGTGGCTGTTTAAAATCACTACCAGTGTGGGGGTAGTAGTCTCTGCCCAACAGCTATCTGTGCTTTAACTTATTATACATAGAATCAGGTAGATGGTTTTTTTCCCTTCGGTTTCTGTGCTCCAGTGCAGCTGTTGAAGTAATTCCTGTGCATAAATTTTCTTCTGATGTCTCTCTCTGTCCACCTCCCTGTCCCCAGTTTTTAGTTCTTCCCTCACTGTCCTGTAGCCTGTCCCTTTTAAAATTTTATTCTTACCTCCCTCTGTCCAGCTCCCTGTCCCTGTTTTTTAATTCTTCCCTCTCTGCCCTGTAGCCCATCACTTTTTAAACTTTATTTCTGCCTCTCTCTCTGGCCAGCTCCCTGTCCTTTTTATTATCACACATAACTACCTTTCAGTGACAAACCTCAGAAGCGGAACCACACTTACTCCTGAGGGTAGTTGTTGAGGTCTGGGAATTTGGTTTGGCCCTGATGGGTTGGCATCTTCAGGCGGGGCAGAACTGTCTGTAATCACTGCATCTTTCATAGTGTTGAACAACAACAGCCTGCAGTCTGAAGCCTTCTAAGGTATTTACAGAAAGTAATAACATAAAGCAAATCTACAGGCATGCCCATCTTGCACATTCTCTGGGAACTGCTGTAATTCCCCGGTCCTGCAGTCGGCGGCTAGGGGAGAGTGAGCGTGAGCACAGCTCATCAGTGTTTCTTTCCCCAGTACATTTTATTGGGGATGGAGCTGAAGAATGGAAAGGGGTGGAATGTGACTTAGAAACAAAACTAACTTCATTATTTGCATGCTGTTGATCCTATTCTTCATCAATTTATCAGAATTAAATTTAATTTTAAAAAGTATGATTAACTAACAGGGCTTAGGAAGACAGAAGATAACCCATCTTTATGCTGTAAGTAGATTCCCAGTCCACAGCATAACTAGCTGAGATGCTCAGGTGCATTTCCTTAAAGCACAGCCACTGGAAGCAAAAGCAACATTCGGAAGATCTTCAGGCTTAAAACAGTGCCAGGCTCTGCGTATTAGACCTGCTGCTGTCCTGACACAGCAGAATCCTGCACATGCAGACCCTGCCTAACACTATTCCTTTCAGCCAAGTAACAGCAAGCCGCAGCTGACCTCCAGCTCACTAATTTCTTCTGGGAAATGCTGCAAGTACCCCTATGAAGTGAGTATCTGTTTATGCATCTGTTTAACTGCACGGTCATAACTGACCTGGATGGTTGAAGAACACTAACATGAAATGCTGCCGGAATGGTTTTGTGTCTGGATAAATGAAGAGGCTTGGGGTATGTAATCAACTCTTCATCCTTTTGTTGCCCGCTAAAGGGTACGGCAGTGCTGCAAAAATGATCACTGTTATTAAACCGTCAGTGTGGCTCCAGGAAACTGGAGACTGCACTGAAATTTAATTATGGAGAGCAGCAGGGGAGGGGGGCCCCTGGGAGGATGTGGGCGAACCTGTAAAATGCACTTAGTTTTGCTGATATTCTGTAATTACTTCTGTGAAAATTACTATGTTGCTGTGTGCTGCCCGCAGCTGGCAGGAGCAGGGCACTTTCCTCCTCACCAGGTCAGGGATCTTTAAGAAGAGTTGTTTAAGAAGAAAAGACATCTGTACCACAGTATCAATCCTAATTACTACTGGTTCAGTTGGGAACCATCTTGGGAGGCTGCTCCTCCGCATATCAGCCGTACCTGGAAGTCAGATAAACGTGTTCAAAGGCCTGCTGGGGCATGTGCCAGTGCTATCTCAGTCTGGTCCCAGAGTAACCCTGACTCCCCGGGCTGTTCCGCCAAGAGCTGATGCAGCAGGTCAGTACTGCGATGATGCACCCCACAAGTACCACAAACCCCTCTAACTGAAGTCCTGCCAGACACGGTCCCGGCCAATGTGAACTCATCTGAACAGCTGCCGTTATGGAACAATATCTTTTTTTTGTCTATCCCTCTTCACAATTAGGCAAAGAATGAGACCTGGACATGCATATCACAACCACTAGTTCACCTCCTGACCTTCTGGCTCTGCCGGTCAGTCTGTCCTTTCCTTTGGCTCGGCTGCTCACAGCAGGTACTGCTTTCGGACCAGGATCGCTCACATTCACTCCATGCTGTCCTCCGCCTAGAAGAGAGGTTGGAAATGCCATGCAAGAGCAGGCAGAAGCACTGAAGGGGCCAACATTCTTGTATCACGGGAAAGCACCTCTGGAGAAGGAAGCCTCTGAAGGTGTATGCACACTGTATGTATATTTTCTAAAGTAATAAATACACATTGAGAATTTAGGGGTGGTGGTTCTGCATTTTTTTATTCCAAATTCTAGTTATAACTTTAAATCTTATTCCTTGGATACAGTCTCCCTTGTGCTGTTCTTGGAAGACTTGTTCTTGATCTCCCTTGCCACGCAGCACCGGCCGTACCCCGCAGCTATGAGAGCAGCCACGCGGTACGTTCCCAAAAGGTGCTCCAAATCTGCGAGAGTGCCTAGGGAGAACTCTCTCCATGAGGGCATATCAGAGGTGCTGACATTTAGTGGGGTGATGCAACCAAGTCGTGTGGTTTACTCACCTCTCCCGTCGGGAGGAAATGACCTGTGCAGGAATTTCCTTGCGTTTCTTCCCCCTGAAAGGACAAAGCAAAGCATGCACAAAAGTGAGTGAGGTTCTGTAATGGACACACAGCAGAAAGCCTGGCGTTCAAACAGGGTGTCACAAGGGAAAGCTTTGTTCTGCCAGTCCATCTCCTGAGAAACAGGAGTCATGATGGACTTATGCTAGTAAAGAAGCCAGCATGTGCCACAGGGATCAGAGATGATGTGCTCTGGAATAGGATTGCCTCTCAAACCAGTGTTTGGGAAAGGAGGCAGTGCTGAGCCTCTGCATTGCGTTGTGCAAGGTTACAGAAGCCACTGCTCTCCCTGGGAAGGTAAAAAGCACTAGCACCCAGACGCTCTAATCCCATCCCCTGAGCACTCTGCAAAGCAGAGAGGGCTGAGACCCCAACACTGCGCTCAGAGGCGTTTGCCCAGGAAAGCAGAGTTTCACAACTGACAGCCACGACAGCTGCTGTGGCACTGGGATTCGCCCGATCAGCATTCACTAGCGTCAGGACAGAGTCTAGGTGTCCCCTGCCAACCTTTCTTATTGCTGGGATTATCCAAGGCTGGCTCCCCATCCTTAACAAAGTCCTCTTCAAACCTGCAGGTTAAAAACAGGCATTGTCAGACCTGACCATTCTCCTCCAGTGTGCAAAAGCATGGGCAGGAGACCTTGAGGCGACGCAGGCTCCAGCCTTTGGCCCTTCTGCACCTGCCCACTGGCAAATATGTGCAGGTTTATCAGCAGGAGCTCAAATTGCGTGCACTAACCAGGAGACATGAGGCTGTGAGGCAATTCTACCCCAAAGGAGAACCTCTAAGACCTTTACAGCAGTACCCATATGTGTATATTTAATTCTGTGAACATCCATGAAGCCGATAGATGCCTGTAGTTTAGCTGTACCACGCTCAAATGCAGCTTCCCAAGCTTCCAAACACAATCTGATGCAGCTTCAGGACTTGTCATCTCAGATCAGACTCGTCTGGTTGGTTTGTAATCCTGCTTGTTTTGTATTATGGCTTTTCTCTTAAAAATTGATATACGGAGGAACAGTAGGGCTCAGAGCTGTCTTTTCAGCAACACTCAGAACCCTCTAATTATTGGGGTCTCAGTGACTGAAAATCTAAGTTCCTTGGTCCCATTCCTCAGCCAAAAGATTGTCCCACCTACCTGCCCTGTACAAACTCTTTTATCAGCAAACCTACGTAACATTCCCTAACTCCACACCCTATCAAAACCTTACCCTGCTGCAGGTGCCAAGTCGCCCTCCAAAGCTTTCTAGCTGGTGTGACCCAGTTGAACGAGCACAGTTAGAGGGACAGTGTTTAAAGCAGGGAAGTGTCAGACCCCATTAAGAGCTCTCCCGTATTGCTGTCCGCGGCATTTCCCCCATATCATAGAGGCGGCCCTTTGAAGTGATCCCCTCATGCTGCAGTGCCTGAATGGGCTCAGTTTATGAGGTGTGGAGCATTTAGGTATGTTGGCCTGTCCTGTGATTGAAAAGGAGAAACAACCAGGGCAGTGAGAAACCCTGTGGACAAGCAATGCGAGTTGGTCCATCCCTGTTTCTAGAAAAGCACCTGCACCCTCCTGCCATTGGATTTGTCCATGTAGAGATGGAGAGGATGCTCCAGATGTAAACTGAGCGCTGATTCATGCTCCCCTCCCTCCCACAGTCCAAGTCCTGGTGGGACCAAGGGCAGGCAATCTTTGTCAGCACACAATATCTCCTGTCAGGGTAGGAGACCTCGTGTCAGGAAGAAAATACGAGAATCACTCTGATATCTGGTCCCACTGACAGACATGGTCAGGAGGAGAAAGAGACAGCAATGTGGATTTGGTCAGGGAGAGGCACATGACAGCAAGGGATTTGATCAGCAATAAGCATCTGTGCAAGATCTCATCAGTGGCTTTAGATGGCCTGCTGCAGACCAACCACCCCAGGACAGTGGAGGACCTACATGTGCTCCGACTTCTCCACATCCCAAGCCCGACGCCACTCGCCCTTCGCATTCTTGTGACGTGCCAGTCGCTCCAGGTCAATCTGATCTCGCTCCCTCTTCCAGCGTATGTACTCTGAGCGTTCCCGTCCAGTCATGGGGAAACTCAGGTCTGTGGGGCTCTTCTGGACTGACTTCCCGCCGTCCTAGTGGAGGCAAAAGAGCTTCTTGTTAATAAAAATGTCTGGAACACCTGCATTCAGTGTGCTTTGTACTGTCACCACCAGAAGTGCTCAGTAATATTTGAAAACAGCTTGGAGCAAGGTCAGCTTCTCTCTCTAAAGTGATGTGCACATAGAAGGGCTCTGCTTTACCCGTAGCCTCAATATACCGGTCCCAGGGCTCGCTGACTTTACAGAGAGGAAAACTGAGGCAGGAAGAAGTTACGTGGCTTGCTTGGAGTCACACTGTCAATCCATAGCCAAATCAGAACAACCAACCATTCCCTCCCAGGGATATTCAACAATGATAATGGTAATTTGTGGCAACGTATTTCTGAAAAGTTGTTCCACTTCATCCAGACTACATGAATAGTGTTACATTTTGAAGGATTAAAATTGCTTCCACCTAAGCCCCTGGATTTTGCCATCTAGATACATTCCTGTTGCCTTAATGAGATGGGGCTTCACTGCTGTTTCCGTAACCTGAACCACAATGTTTCTTTGGTTCTTGGAGCGATATCTCACCTCCTGATCTGTGAAGCAGCTGCCATAAGATGCAGTTTTTCATTCTAGATACTCAGTACCTCATCACAAACTTTTAAAGCATGCCCCTGTAATTCTGTGTGCAAGCGGCCACAGGACTGATTCGCCCCATTTGTACTTGCAGTCACTGTAACCGCAGGCATAAATTAGAGAGTGGCTTTCACCTGCTGCGTTCCTGCCCTCCTGAAGGTTTTAAAACCAAACGTTCTCAATTCTTCCTGGAAGAGGCACTTTGCTAAGGTTTACCTATGGCATATAGCTAGTTCCTGAAGTGCTTGTAACATCTCCCAACAGCGTTTGAGAGGCTGAACTCTCATAGAAGATGCACCAGGCTGATGAATCCCCCCACCTGAAGACTTTGGGACATTTAAATCAAAGTTATGCCTATGAAATCTTTCGCACTGACAGGGTCGAGAAGGAGGACAGCCTTCGATGACCACCAGGCATCCACAGGAGCCCACAGATGCAGGGCTGGGGCCGACCCTGTGCCCAGGGCACATGGTACCATCAGTGCCAAGAGCAGCATTCTCAGAGCAAAGGGGCTCTTCACCTTCATTGCTTTCAGCCTCTTGGTTTATCGCTCCTTCTCATGATAGACTAGTTAAGGGCTGCCACTGTTCAAAAAATTAAAGCTTAATGAAAAGATAGCTCAGAACTGATGGAGCACATGAAAGCTGGGGGGGTAACCCAGCTGCCAGGTTAACGGACATGGTGTAAAGAGGAGCCAGCAGGCCATGGTGTGCTGCACACCACCATCGCGGAGCGAATAGTTTAGTGCAGGGCTGAGTCCTGGGGTGCCAATTACCAGCAGATAATTAATCACTTCCTACATGGGCCCTTCCACACCAGCCACCCTCACCCCTTGCCCAAACAGGAACGAACTCCCCAGCGTTGCACTGCTGATAGAAGCAGAGCAGCGGGGAAGGAGTGATGAAAGCCCTGTTACCAAGGAGACCCACCCGCGTGGGCCGGAGGTGGGGTGGCAGTAATTGCTCTTCCATTCGTTAGCTGGCAGGAGCTGGGGGACCTGAGTCTGCATCCCCAAGAAGGGAGAGATGAGGTCCACAGAAAGGTAAGGTACATCAGGGCAAAGAAGGGCAAGCACTGGTCTCTGGGTTGGGGCACAGGCCTGGAGATGCTCCCCACAGCCGCCAGCCCCACGGCACGGTCCTGCCATGAGGGATCCTGGTGCGCCCACGGAGGGGAAGCATGCAAGAGCTGAGCAGCACACAGCTAGCAACAGCAGAGCTGGAGGATAAGGGAGGTACCCGGCACCGTTACCTTGACCCTCAGCAAAGGGGAAACCAAAAGTGAGGGAAAGACTGAGGCTGATGCCGGTGCTCTCTCTCTCATGGGTAGATGCAGAGGTGGCTGTGGGGCCTGCAGAGCAAGGGGAGCTGGTCCCTGACCAGGGGCCCACCTCAGTTGCAGCATAGCTGTGGCTAGCTGGACCTCAAGGCTATCGTGCTCCCCTTTTCTGCTCTGGGGGGCTCAGCTGGAATTAATGTTTCAGAGCCCATCTGTGCCCTCCTAATGAATCGCACTGAGGTGGGGCGATTCAATTTGTGCTCCATTAATTAAGAGCATCTGTAGGCTCAGGGGAAGCCAGCATGTCCTCCAGGGTTTGCATTAAACAGTCAGTGGGAAAGCCTGTGCTTTAATTTACCTCCATCCTACTCAGCTTCTGCTGAAGTGAGGAGCTGTAGCTAATATGGCCTGAGCCTTTCAACCCACAAGCAAATGGTTTGGGGAGAGAAACCAGCTAGGGCTGCGCACGGGCAAGCACGTTACCCTTTGTACCACCCCTGCTGCTGTGCTAGGGACTTAAGCAGCCTCTACAAGGTGTGAAGGGCAGGTCCCCTGTCACCTCTTTCCAGCGCTGCTTTTCTTCAGGTGTGTTAGCTGCCCAGCAAAGCTTTGGGTGACGAGAGGGATGAACAGTGGGGACCACATCAGAGCACATTGCTGCTTCCTTTAGGATTGAGGCAACTCTTACTGGTGGGGAGGCATATCCTACTGGTTTCCTCTTCCAAGACATGGGTCCCCTCAAAGGGACATGGGGCCACACTCACCTTCCGGCTATGCTCACTTTCTGGGCCTCTGTCACTGTCTGATCTCCTCTTCTCTGTTGTTCTCCTCTCCTCTGCCTGCAAGAGCACAGACACAGGAATAATTTCAAGGATTAAGCAAGGACTCCTGGCAGGGAAGTCAGTGTCTGACCCTGTGCCCACCAGGACATGTAAGAACTGCCCAGAAAAGGTCAGCAAAAGAGGAAAGATTGGTTTCTGGGGCTGTGAATCAAACTGATGTGGGAAAAAAGAAGTCAGAAAGTAAGGGACGTATGAGAAAAGCAAGAAAAAGGGATGTGTTCCCACAGGTCCCTCCTCCTCCTCAGCTATAGGCAGAGAGGAGTCCTGTATGGTCCGACTTCTTTCCAAGGCAGACCAAGTTTCAGGTACCTTTTCAGATTTGGGCCAAAGACCCAGCTTACAATTCAACTGCATGAGAGCTGGGAGCCCATCTAAGATGCAGCTAAAAGCCAGCACGGTAAAGTTGGGGGTGATTTTTGTCCCTGTCAAACACAGTGCCCTTCTACCGAGGTCCATCCCTGCTTCCACTGGGTTTAGCCATGCTGCCACCAGACTGGCAAGCTCTGCTCTAGCCTTGATATCCTCCTGCCTGGCAGAAGGTGAAAATTCGCTCCTCCGTCTTACTGAACTAGAGGCACCAGACGTGAGGCATGCCACGAGCCAGGCAGTTCTCTGCCCCTATGTGGGACTGATCATACAGACACAGCCATGTCAGGCAAGGCTGGGATCACAGTGGGTCTTAGCAAAACAGTCTGCAGAGCATAAATATCTTTCAAGAAAGGCTTTCTGCCCTGGTTAGATAGTATTGTCAGGGTGGTCCTGGGAGAGGAGGGCTGCCTGCC
>NW_009604465.1:38587-43433 GCF_000690535.1 Cariama cristata | reverse complement strand
CCCTCGGCCTCCCACGCACAAACCCTGCCACGAGTGAAATGCCCTGGCGTGCTGCAGCCCAGCGGGCCCCTTCACACAGAGCCGAGGCATCCCCAATTCCCCTCCTGAACCTGCTACGGGGCCAGGGAGTGTGGGGGGCTGAGATTACCGTGCAGCCATTTTGCACCACCAAGCAAAACTGAAACACAAAGAGGAAAGTTGCAGCATAAACTGCCAGGTCAGCCGTTCGAGAAAGCGTCAGCGTGGTGAGGCCCAGCCCAGGCTGGAAACAGGACTTTTATTCCAGTCATTTGCCAGCCCCAGCTTTAGGCCAGCATTACAGGGCTGGATCTGGGAAACTCGGGATACCAGTCTCAACACCTGCCGGCTCTGCCCAGCCTCCTAAGGCAACTCATCCCCGCTGCAGCCCATTCCTGCACACCCGGTGGGATGGTGCAGGGAGCGAGCTGGACTCAGCCTTTTTGGGGATTGTCCGCATGTGCTAAATCTGAGGCAGGTGGGAAGTGTGACCATATCGCCACTGCTCATGGACATTGCATTCAGTGCACGACAGGTTCACTGGTCTGACTGGTGTGAAGCTGGTGTAGCTCCAGTACAGGTGGAAGCTTGTGTAAACAGATCCTTGGAAATAATGAGGAAGACGTTAGCTATATTGTCCTAGGATTTCTCAGCAAAGATTTGGGAAAAAATGCAGAGGGGTCTGTGCACAGAGAAGCCACCCCTCATCATATCCTGGCCTGTTGCAAAATGGGCCAGGATATGGTGAAAGATGATACTGGGTATTTCTTTCAAAAGCTTGCTGTGAAAACTTATGTACTCCCTCCAGGTTCAAAGTCAACCACTCCTGCAGCCCCATCTGAAGAACCTAGCAGCGAGGGATCTAACAAGTCTCCCCAGCCCCAAACTGAGGAGGCTGGCTGGGGAGCAAGGTGCAGATGGATGTTTAGCCATTAAAGGAGCTGTAAAAGAAACTCACCATTTTAGAAAGAGTACAAAGGAGCCAGCTGCTGCGGAAGGGCTGGAGCCCCTCCGTCCCTGGGGGAAACCTTGTGTGGGAGGAGAGAGAGGAGAGAAGGAGCACTGATTGCCTCGGAAATGCCAAAGCCAGCTCATAATTGATGGGGAAACTGAGGCAGGGAGCTGCATGGGTGTGCTTATTGTTTCATGTGAGTCTGCATATTTCTCATGCAAGCTCACGCAAAGAATGATTTGGTTTGGACCCTTTACAATGCCTGATTGTGTCCCCGAAGACGGGAACCGGAAAGCCAGAGCATCCGCACAGCCAGAGCACTGAGCCAGGATGTGCGTAAGCTGCAGGGGGGAGCAGCATGCCTCTGCCTCTCTGCAGCCCAGCGCAGCTTGACTTCAGCCCTGTCTCTGCCAAGGAGCAGCAAAGAGCGAGCCTGCGCCCAGGAAATGTGCTGGGACGGCCCGGCTGAGGGACCGTGCGGCAGCTGGTGAGACACGGGAGAAGACGTAGCTGCTGCGTGGCTGGCCAGTGCTGGAGACCTGCGTCCCGGAGGCCTGCGTCCCGGGGGCTGTCCCCTTTTGGGCACCAGCTCTGCGGTGCGCGCTACAGATCACTTTGTCACAGGGACACTGTACAACTCTCCATCCTTTTACACCCCTCACTCAAAGCTAGGCTGCCTTTTTCCTTAGTCTTCTACTATTGTTGCTTCTCAAAGGGCACTGTGGAAAATATAGGACTAAAAAGATCTAGTTCTTTTCTACCAAGAAAGCAGGTCCGAACTGTGCAGTTACGAGAACATGGTTAGCTTTGCTTTTGCACTGGCTCAGGAGCAGATTTTCGCATTCGCTTCATACTGCCCCAGAGCCGCTGTTAGCCTGTTATGACACACCCAGGCTGTGGGGAAGCAAAACATGTTTTTCTCCTCCCTCCTCCTCTCCGCCCCCAAAATTATGAAATATGACAATGACATTATCATCTCATAGTTTTAACTGCTCCTGCACAGCAGGGGAAGAGATGTGAGGAGAGAACAAAAACCTAGAATAGACAGAGAAGATTACGTTTGTTCATGCTGAGATTTATGCAAGGATTTCTCAGCCACAGAATGGTCCGGGGTGGGGCAGTGTCTGCTCCTAACCAGGATACGGCTCTGGGATCCCACACGCTTCCTGACGCGGGGTTTGTGTGACCTCCCAACATACATATACCCAGCTAATGTTAATGTGCAACGGTGACAGTGCTGATGCCATTATCCAGCCATGCTAAGCATTGTTTTGTACTAGGAGTTCTCCAAACCAAAAGTTTTGACAGGGTTCAACATCTCTGGGCTACTTCACTGTCTTCTTATTTTAAAAATAAGTACCAACAGATGTGTAAATTAACCTTTTGGTACCTACTTCGCTGGGCACATGTCGGCACCAGAACTGGCATTTCTTCTGCAGGAGGAGGTTTTTTCTATGAGCTTAGAGCTGGTTTTCCAGTGCTCGGATCCCCCACTGGGCAGGATTTTTGAAACTAGTACATGAGAGGATATTTTTTTCTAACTCTTGAAAAATCTGCCTACTAATTGTACTGCCTGAGGGGAGCTGAAGATTTTTCAGCCACTCTTTCTGCCTATCTTCCCCTCCCATCTGCTATGTAAAAGCAAGCATTTCTCCTGCCACAGGTTTGGTTCCTCTCCCATGCAAGCACGGGAATCAGACTCATCTGTGTAAGTCCCTGAAAGCAGCTTTGATGTCTCTTGTTTACAAACAGTCATTTCTGATATACCATCCTGGGAAACTCTGTTAATAAAAAGACAATTTAAAAGCCCTGAAGCCCTATCAACAGTCCATTTAAAAGATGATTTGTAACCTGCTAATTAACCATTGTGCTCCACTGGTCCTGGGCTGCTAACTCGCAGCTCTAATGTATTAATGATCCTGAAACACTGCCAGAGCGTGGAGTGGCTTTTTAGGAAAACTGGTGCTAGATTTGGCATTATCCCTGGCCCCGCTTGCAGGGAGAGCCCTGATGCAGATTTAGGGGCAACCAGGCAAAAGTGGGAAGAAAGGTCCCAGATGTGGCACCCCCAAGCCAGCAGCAGCATCAGAGGCTGTGAAGTTGCATCAGGAGAGCGATGGGCCCAGGCTAATTCGTCCTGCAAGGCGACAGGATAATTTGCTCCCCCCAGCCCTCTGTGCTAACAGAGAGTGAAGGAGTCTTTCACTGGGTAGAAAAAACCACCTTCAAGATGGCAGGGTAATATAAGACACTGGGGCTGTTTCAGAAAAGGAAATCATGAGAACAACTTTTTTTTTATTGCATTTCCTCTTTGGCAGCTTCTGCCACAGCTGTGCGCTGCCAGCTGCGATGCGGTCTGGGACTGACAATGTGGTGCTAGCTAGAAGCACCAAGGGTAGCAACAATGGGAGTCTTTTTTTTTCCTTTTTATTGAATTTCATCATGAATAAAAATAGAGAAAAATGTGGGATAACGAGGATGCCCATCAAATCTTTTAATAGGATAAATTTGGCAAGTGTAGAGAGGAGGAGGCAAATGTGACAGTGGCCAGGCTATGGGGTGTTACTGAAGGGGGAGTGACAGATGTGACCCCCTCTCCTAGGCACCACAGGCCTCTGTGGGAGGGAGGACACAAATAACCCAGAATGAGCAGGGAACCAGCTGGGGCATGAGGCGGAAAACCCCAAAGGATGGACCGTGCTGGGCTAATAAGGGAGGCTGAAAGCTAATCCTTGAATTGGGGGTCTCAGCTCAGTTCCTAACACAGCTACTCAGATGACAACACTGATAGCCCATCAGGATCTCCCAGCAGCTGATCAATGTGGGGCTGAAAAGGAAGTTTCTCTTTTGGATTGACAACTAATTAAAGGATAGAAAACAAAAAGTGGCAAGAAAATGCCAGTTTCCATGGTAGAAGATTAGCAGGGGTGTGCCACTGCAACATGCGCTGCTCAACATGCTCATAAATGGTCTGGAAAAGGAGCTGAGTAGAGAGATGACAGTTTGCTGATGATAGTAAATCATCCAGGGCAAAGAATGTAATTTGCCAGGAAAGAGCTGCAAAAGATCTCTTGACATTGAATGCCTGCATCATAAAATTGCAGATGAAATTCAGTATCAATAATACAAAATAACTCATATGGAGAAAAATGCTCCTTCTTATATGTACACACACAGTAATGAAGCCTGAACTATAACTAACACTCAGGAATGAAATTTTGGTGTTATTGTGACTAGTTCTCCAAAAGCGTTAGCTCAATTATTTAGAAAACAAGCAAAGAAAATGCAAAGTTGTTAGGAAAAGAATAGAGAACAAGCCAGAAACGTTGTCATGTCACTGAGTACATCCACAAAAGCCTGCAGCTTGTATACCATGTACAGTTCTGGTCTTCTTGTATTAAAAGAATATAGTAAAAATAACAAAGGCACAAACGAGGGCAATGAGAGCGATCACAAACACAGAACTACCTCCCCACCAGACATGTCTAAATAGGGTCAGTCTCTTAAGCCTGCAGAAGAGATGGCTGAAGGGAGATGTGAAATGGGTCAATAAAATCATTTGTGCTTTGGGAAAGTGAACAGGAGATGATCTATGCAACACTTCCCGTGACGCAGAAACATCAGATGAAGTTATTGGGTAACAAGTTTGAAGAAAAAGAAGGGATGCACGTTTCAACACAGCACATCACTTAACATTGCAGCTCCTGGCTGGAGATGTTGTGAGGGATAAAGTTCAGAGGGACTTGAAAAAAGACTACAATTCAGGCAAGAAAAAGCCCATCAAGGAGAAAGATGTTGTTCTTGGCAGAGGAGGCCCCTAATTGGGGGCCAGTGAGGACAGGAGGGGAGGGATGACTGCAAGCTTCCCTGGTCTTC
>NW_009604465.1:37425-38572 GCF_000690535.1 Cariama cristata | reverse complement strand
GCTGCAAACCGCGTTAGTGCAAACACTGCTGCGCTCACACTCCTGCTAGTGCACGGCCCTCGCCGGGCAGGCCCAGCTCTGCTGCAGCCCTGGGGTGGCTTTAGGTTGCAGAGCTCACCAGGGCAGGTTTCCCTGTTCCCCAGCTGGTTCCCTGTTTACCAGTTTCCCTGAAGTGATGCAGCGCTGAGCCCCTCAGCATTGCTCACATGCTGGTCGTCAGCACAGCTACAATGGCAGGGGCATGCGATCACCCTCTTTATGTGGGGGGGGCATGAAGCCCAGGGTTGCCAGGGTTTGTGGACGCTGTGATCCCACCTGTGCTGGTGGGATTCGGCTTCCATTTCCAAAATGAATTGCTGTATTCAGCATCCCTGTGACATACACTGAGTTCTGCAGGCTAGGATTACAGGTTTTGTACATTTTGTACATTTTGGTATTACTAACTCTGATTTGCTCTCTGCACTGCAGTCTTCCGATACCTCTTGGAGAAACACATTGCTCTGAGGCACAGCATGTGAGACAGACTTGCCTGGTTGCAATTTTTCAAGCACTATCAGAAAAAAGAAGTAGTTGTTTAAAACACTAATCCTTCATGCAGCTTAGGAACAGCTGAAGTGACAGGGTGGGCCAGCCCCAATCTCCCTTGACTCAACCAGCCCAAGCTGGCATCATGTGTGAGATGCCAGCGTGACCTGTCACTTCAGGCCCCATCTGCTTCTGTCACTGATCCTGGGAAAAGGTTGACCAAGTGCAGATGGAAGGAAGTCGCTTGCAGAGGTGACCGTGAAAGCCAACCATTTAACTCTCTTACAGCCACATCTTTTTGTCATGTTGTAAGGTGCCTGCACACTGAGAGCTGGTTTTTGTCCTGGCTGTTGTAGCTGCTGTCTGAAGTGACACAATTAATATGGCAATATGAAGATATCTTCATGAACCAGGGATGGAACAGGGCCTGATCAGTCTGGGGAAATCACCAGGAACAAGGAAGTCTCCTGAGCTCAGCTAGACTCTGAAACATACCCAGCTGGTAACTGGTATTGGAAACTAGAGTTTCGAACACTTTTATATCTTTTTCTAAATTATAAGAGGAATCCAAAGTACAACAAATACTCCCACGAAACCCCATTTTTAAAACAAGCTCATTAAC
>NW_009604465.1:31366-37394 GCF_000690535.1 Cariama cristata | reverse complement strand
TTCCTGCCCCTCCGTTTCGCAGCTGTGGGAGGTGCGCTCCGTGGCAGCCCCTGTGCTTGTTCCCTGCCTCCTGTGCCGGCTGGGGCTGTGGTCCCTGGAAGCACCCTGCCTTCCAGGGAGCAGTAAGCTCCCATTCTGATCTCTGCGAGCATCCACAAGGCCGGGGGAGGTATGCTTCAAAGCTCAGTAACAGAAAGCAGGGGACAATTTTTCTGCACCAGCAAGAGGCATGATGTTTTTGCTAAATGGGTCTTGCCAGCGACGTTAGTCCAAGACTGCTGGTGAGCCACGCTATCTGTCCAGCCAGAAGACCAAGTGATCGAGCAAAACTAATCTTTCTTTTCAGTTTTAAGTAATGCTGAGGGCATATACTGCTCCTTGGTAGTGTTACTTGATAGCTAGAGTTATATGAAGCCTCTGAGTCTTTCCTGTGCTCCTTACAAAGATCCTTCTCCTGTTCAGCCAAGGCGTGAAGGCACCAAACAGCTCTGCACAATCCTTCTCCCTGTGGACGTCAGCACCGAGCAGGCCTCCCTCACAGCCCGCTATTGCTAGAAGAGCACCTGGGCTTTAGTCCTATCCTCTGCCAATGGAGCGACTGGGTTTGGATTAAGTGAAAAAAAAAGGGAAGACTTTAAATGAACTTTGGTATCTGAGGAGGAGCAGCATAGAGCTGTTTGCATGGCTGGGGATTATCAGGATTACCTTCTAGCCTGAGCTGTGTGAAGGAGACCACTATGGCTACGTACAATTGAGGAAAGGAGAGCTGACAGAGTTATGTGAGCTCCTTGCACAGCTATATGGAAATAATTGCATTCATTGGGAATGAATTTAAATGAATGAGCTTAAATGAATGGTAGCACAGTGGCAGCTGAAAGTAGCAGGAGCAAGACCCAAGACACCAACCTCTGCTGAATCACCAATGTCAAATCTGCCAGGCATTAGGGACTTCACACCCTCTCTGCCAGCCTACGATTCAAAGCATCAGATCTTCAGTTGTTCAAGTAAAAAGATGTAGGCAGATATGGTTCTAAGGCAGCGCAGCTGTAGGCCTGCTCTCATACACACTCTGAATCTAACTGCTTTGGGGCCAATATGAGTGAGGCATCACCAAAACCACATACGTGGACCCTCGGCCTCAAATTTCGTGTTCCCTAATGAAAGTATATGAGAGTTTACCTTTCCCAGGGCAGTCCATACACCTACAACAGGGCACAGGATGTGAAGCAAAAATCTAGGCACTCCTCCTGCTGCTTTCTCCTAGCACAGTCTCAGCCCGATGACCTCAGAGACAAGTATTTAACCAAGCCCAGCAGGAGCAGCAGCAGAGACACTTGCCCTGCACACCACAGAAGTACACTTGACAGCCTCAAGGACAGCTACAGCACAGGCACGGCCAGGTCACTCATCATGTCTAGGTGTGTTCGTGATGCATAGACCAAAACAGGTGACATCTGCCATGTGAACCTCTGGCGAGCAGACAGTTACTGGTGCTCAATCAGGCAGCCTATGTGAGGTTTATGGCATTCAAAAAACTGCTTGGTAGGCATGAGAAAGGAGCACATGGGCTTTCAGAGCCTAGGTAAACTCTGGGGAAGAGGAGAAGCTGCAGATTAACCTGGGCAGTTAGCAGATGGTTGGCTGTTGTATCAGAGAGGGTGCTGAATAGGTCTCCCTGCGTTCCTGGGTGTGTTTGGCAGCTACAGTAAGTGTTGTTTTCCTTCATAGGCTTTGCTGACCCTGTTTGCTGCAGGCATTCTTACTTATCTGTGCAAACTCTCAAATAGGAAAATATCACATGCCGCTGTGTGTGTAAAGAGGAAGGTATTTGCGAAGAAGTATTTGAAATATGTTTCAAAGATTAACAAAGTTCAGCCAGCTCACCCAGTAGGTTATGGCCAGGCACAGCAGGACTTGGGTTTAGAAGCAGATATTGCCCAGCTCTGTTAACTTTTAAGTCGTGCAGTGAGTCAAGAGGACAGTGCTCCTGACTCAATCTGCTGCATGGCCCCAAAAAGAAGTTGGTCAGAGACAGGAGGCGAGATTCATGCCCCATATCTGGCAGTGCTTTCATCGATCCTCCCAAAATGGCATCTGATATTTCTCACGGACCCAGTATGTTTAAAAGCCTGCTAACTCTAGCTAGGATCACAGAGAAGGGAAAGGACTGTAGCCTTTCCTCTTTCACAGTGATGGAAGCCAGAGAGTTTTACGGTGATAGGCTCCATAGTACTAATATATAGTCTCTCCCAATGTCCTGTTGCTGGGCTAGCTCCTAATCCGTCTCCATGGCCCTTCCCATGGCAGCAGAACGAGTGGATGCCGCTGATATGTTGCAGTCCAATCATTCACCATGCACTTACTTTTTCCTTGTTATCCATGGTGATGGCAATCTGCATCCTTCTCCCCCGGCGGAAAGCCACCAAATGGTCAGTCTCTTCTTCACTCAGGTCTGTCATTCTGCCCGGGCCAGGGAAACACTCGATGCGTTTCTCACTGACGATTCGCTTGCCCTGGAAAAGACAGGATGAGTTAACGACACCTCCATTAACCCTGTGCAGTGCCCTTCCTAGGAGAGTGGCCATCCCCAAACTGCAAAGAATTTGAGTCTGGCAGAACAGAAACATGAGCCAGATAGCCAGTCTTCTTGGTTTATAAAGCTGCCACCCTACTTTAAGGGATATGTAATATTACATAGGCATGTTTAACTGAGCGCAACTTAGGCAGGGTGGGATTTACCCTGTTCAGCTGCTTTGCAGCGTGAACACCCATTGACCTGCTTATATTAGACAGGCGAGCCATCTTGCATTTGTGTCTTTGAAACAAATGTGAAGTTGTCCTCTCACCAAACAACATGTCCTAATAAGATGTGAGGCAGAACACTGGAACAGAAGACTAGAGGGTGAAAGAGAAGGGCAACAGTGGTGTTTTCTCCAACCTTGCCCACAAAGCAGTTACTACCCTGAAGTGTATTAATGCTTGAAAATTTATCATCTTTATAGTCATTGTGCATTCATATTTCTGGAATGATTTATTCATCAGTAGAATACTTTAGAAAACTGATATATAAACTCCTTGAACCAGGACAGTTTACCCCTTTCAGATATTATTTCCAGCTGTCTGTATCAGGTCATGACTTTACTGCATGGATTTACATCTGGTTCTTATTTTGTTAATTATCTTTGTTGCTGGCTGAGCTCCTGCCAGTGCCCTCAGCCATCACTTCCATAAAATGAGCACATCTTTTGTACAAAAAATACATATTTTTTCTCATTTATCATCTTTCAGTTCCACCATGTGTCTTTTTATTTTTGCCTTACAAAGAAATGAGGGACTTAATAAGTCATCCCCATCTTTACCTATGATTGTTTTCTTTTCTCTTCATCTGTATGATTCCTCTGCTCGATGTTACCAGGGATGAACAAACCTCAGAAGCTTCCCTCTCTAAAGGACGGTATATTTTTCTCTGTTTTTCTCTTTGGACTTCCACACACACTGGGGTCTTGATTTCAAAGGAGCTCAAAATCTCCAAGTAAACGTCAGTGAAACTTGGGAACTCTTTGTTGCTATGAACTTGGTTTCAAAAACAAACAGCACACACTGACCTCTGATTTGTATGGAAGTCTTGCAAGCATCAGTGAATTTGCCATGACATATGATATCAAGATGCCTTGCATTAGCCTCGTCTTCACGTGGCTCTGTCAGAAGTGCAGATGTTAGCATGGAGGGAGCCTTGCTGTAGACAGCCTCCGTCAGCAAGACCTTTTTTATTGCTTGTCCAGTCATCAAGCTTCCTAACACATGATAAATGTTTTAGGAGGTACTGGAGTATTTCCAGCATTAGATCTTCAGCCTCTTGTTTACTCTTCTTTCACATCTGTGTAATTTTGCTGTCCCAGCAGAGATAGTTCTTGAGTTAGGCTGATGCATGCAAGAGGAGGAGTGGGTCCCTGCACTGCCGTTGGTTCTGTCTGCCAGAGCTGTGTGGACATGGTAGGAACCTCTTTATACATTCGCTTAAATATGTACAGCTCCAGTTTTAGGTTTCAGCTGTAGCTCCTAACAAGTTTTGCTGCCCTTAGTAGGACTCTTGCTATTTCTGCTTTTCTTGAAATAAGTGAAGCCACATGTTGTGTTCAAAGCAAGGATCTGCTGCCAATCTGTTCAGTGCCATTCTAGTACTTTCCGTGTTGTTCTCTATGTTTGTGTCAATGCAGCCTCCTACTCTGACTGCTGCCGGGACCAACATCTGTGAGCCATCCCTAGAGACGTCAAGATCTTTTTTCTGAGAGGGTAAAATCTCATAGTCGAGAGAACAGGCAATCATTTAAATACGGAGTACAACACTCTGGGCATCTACCGCAGCCAGACATTGAGGTGTACTTTTACCTGCAGCCAGGATATGTGTCCTGAAAAAGTCCCCATACCTATAAACTCTGTGAGCGGTTTTAAAAGTTTTAGTCTATGTATCTGTCTTGAGAAGCATATGAGTTTACCAGAGACCAGGCAGAGACAGAAAGTTCAAACTAGAATCTAAACTGCTCTGAAATCCTAGCTTTACTCCCCCTCCATGAATAGGGCATGCTATACTGTCCTTAATTACACATCCCATTGCAGTCACCACCTGACAAGTGATTGCATTACTATGCCTTAGTAAGTGACTGCCTGATTACTACACTAAAGTCAGAACCGGTTGAAGATGCAAAGGTCAACGGCAGCTTCAGCAGCAGTGACCAGAAGACAGTGGATTTTAGGAGCTCGAGAGAGGTAAGGAAGGCAAGCAGCAAACTAGAGACCACGGGCTTCAGGAGAGCAGATGTTGAACTGTTCAAGGAACTGGCAGGTGGGATCCTGCAGGAAGCTGTCTTGAAGGGGAAAGGAGCCCAGGAGACCTGACTGATTTTCATGGACAAGGCACAAGAACGTAAGTAAGGACTTCCTGTTGTACACGAAAACGAGCAGGTGTGGGAAGAGGCCAGCTTGGCTGAGCAGGTTGCTCCTGGCTGAACAAAAAGGGAGTGTGTGGGAGGTGGAAAGGGACAGGCTCTCAAGAAAGATTATGGGAGCAGGACCCGGGCACGCAGGGCTGCAGTTAGGAAAGCCAAAGCTCACCTAGAGTTGAAACAAGTGAGAGCTGTGAAGGTCAGCAAGAAGGACTTCTGTAGATATGTTATCAGCAAAGAAAGTTGAATAAAGCTGTTGGCCTGCTGCTGAATGGGGTGGGCAACTTAATGAAATGGAAAAGACTGGTTACTCCATGCCTTCTTTGCCTAGGTCTTTTACTGGCAAGGTCTGCTCTCTACCTCCCAAGTCCCTAACTTTGAGGCACAGTCAGAGAAATGCTTCAGTCTCTCAGCATCCTAGAAGACTCAGTTATGGACTATTTAAATAAAGTAAGAAGGTGGGACTAGGTGGGCTGTATCCAAGGGTGCTGAGGGTGTAGGCTGGTGTCGCTGTGAGGCTGCTTAGCATCTTCTTCAGTGATCTGTGTAACAGGACAGACTACACTTTCATCAAGTTTGTGGGTGACACCAAGCTGACACGCTGGACAATGGTACTGTCACTCAGAGGGATCTTGACAAGGTGGAGGAAGGTCAACAAAAACAAATGACAAGCCCTGCATCTGGGACAAAAGAACCCCCAAGAATCCCATGCATGACCACAGGCAGTGGCTCAGCTGGCTGGGAGCAGCTCTGCAGAAGTACTTTGGGAGCCTGGCAGGCAACAACGTGACCAGAAGTGAACAGTGAGGAAGACTAGTTGTTCACTGGGTACCACTAGCACAAGGATAGCCATCAGGTTGAGGGAAGTGATTATTGCCCTCTGTTTGGGCCATATTTGAAGTATTGTGTCCAGTTTCCCTTCACCGCAAGATGAGAGAGTTATAGACAAGTTGGAAAGAGTCCAGTGGGGGGTCACCAAGACAATTACAGGCCTGGAGCACGGGATGCAAACGATGAGGCTGTATTTGTTAAGTCTGGAGAGAGGAGAGAAGGCAAAGAGGGACCTAATTGCAGTATTCCTCCAT
>NW_009604465.1:20764-31256 GCF_000690535.1 Cariama cristata | reverse complement strand
AAGAAGAAAAAAGTCACAATGGTGGTTGTCAAACACTTGAAAACAGGTGCCCAAAGAGGCTGCGAAATCTCTGTCACTGGCGATTTTCAGAACTTGATTGGACTCGGCCCTGAGCAACTAGAGAGAACTCTGAAACACTTGAAAACAGGTGCCCAAAGAGGCTGTGAAATCTCTGTCGCTGGCGATTTTCAGAACTTGATTGGACTCAGCCCTGAGCAACTAGAGAGAACTCTGAGGATAACTTTTAGCAGGGGATCAGACTAGATGACCTCCAGAGGTCGCATCCCACCTCAGGTATTTTATGGTTCTGTTATTGTGTACAAGTCTGCAGCCTGCTTCAACTGTGAAGCAAAACTTATTTAGGTTTTACATCTATGTATGTGTGTGCATGCACACATGCGTGGGTGCAGATGTATGCAAGTAATAAATTTAATATGCAAGTATGAATTTAGTAATTTTGCCTGTTTTCTGCAGCTCTGCCTTTTATACAACTAGAACTAGGTAGTATAGACCAGAATTCAGGATCAGTCAGCCATGAAGCTCACAAGCACTTAGGTCTTGGCTTTTAAGTGGCACCTGCTTCTGAATGACTGAATCACATCATGTCTGAAGGTAACGTATTTCCATTGCCGGAACTATTAGCCAATACAAGCACAGGATGTTTTAAAACTGAAAGAATATTTCAAATCCTGTTTGTGTTCTATGATTCATATATTTTATTCCTAAATTTCACTGAAACTGGAGTCTGAAATTAGAATGGTCAGCATAGGATTCCTGCTTGCTGTCGAAGAAACCAATGTGGTTTTTCTTTCTGTCAGTGCAAATCAGTATTAATGGACGTGAGTGGAAGAAAAATTAACCTTCTGAATAGACTATCTCGATCTTGCATTTCAGACCACAGAGCTGAGCTGCATAATTTGAAGATGCAAATCTCTCATGCCATCCTCTCTGGGTTCATGGGGCCATGTCTGCGGCCACAAGAGTATCCTCTGGTCTTATTCATGTTGGCAGTTATGCTGAGATGATCTAGTAGCTCAGAAATACAGCATTAACACGGTCATTTTAGGAGGTTACTGTGTATCAGCACTAACGGGCCATGCTGGTGCTCCTACCTTGTGATAAACACAGGAAAATGCATTTTTATTTAACTCTTCCATTAAAGACTATGTAAATGGACACCTCTTATACAGCACCTTGCAAAGTTATACTAACTGAATCATGTGTCTTCCAGACATATAAATAAACACTTCCCATTGCGATGAAAAGGTAGTGAAAACTGAAATCTTGTCAGCCTCTCTGAAAACGTGAGCCTTCCTATTTAAACTTCCTCCCACAGTTAGAAAGGATGAAGTGATAAGCATCATTGTGTGTGCTTCACAGTTGTCCTTTGTAAGGAAAACTAAACTCTTTCTTATGCATGGAAGACCTGGAAGAAAAGTGCTTAGCAGTTTTTCAAGGCCCCCTACACATCATGGGTCTGTGACTTAACCACAGAAATGTCAGTGGAGTCACAACAGGGACAAATACAGCCTCCCTGTTTTGGAACTGGTTTATACAAGACTGCACTTCTCTTCTTTCTCTCCCCACACCAGCCTCTCCTCTTCTGAAAACCTGTTCCTCGCTCACATCTTTTGGGGAGGAGGGCTCTGCAAAGCAATCTGGGCCATTGCCCAAAGCAATCTGTAAAGCAATTTTCTACTAAAGAATCTCTTTCTTTCCCCCAACATCTGCCTCCCTGGCAGCGACCCTCCAGCCGTGGAGGCTGCCTGCTGCCACCAAGGAACTCTGCAGCCCAAGCCAGGCACTGCCGTTTCCTCAACATGCAAACAGTTCCCACAAAGGACAATGTGGGAGCAAAGCTCTTGGGAATCACGGGAATGACTCAAGTTAGACCCTCCTGCACAGGGACCACTCCTGCATGACTGTAATACATTTGGGGAAGAGCTGAGATCTGCTGACATCCTCTGAAGGCAGCTGGGTGTATTATGCCCTGCAGAATAGGCTCTTAACCACTTGCGGTCCTGTCTCCCTGCTCTATTTGTGGCATGATTCAGAGGCTGAAAATATGGTGTGGCTTTGCTTTGGGAGCACTGAATCTCTCGAGCTTGGTAGATGCTTTTGTGCTGAAGCTGTGCATCACTTTGCTCTTCAATGGTTATTACTCCCAGGAAATATCTTTGCTCCAGGGATAATCCTGAGTTTCCTGGGACGTTCAAGGCAATACATCTTCCCTCCTTTAAGCCCTGAGCAGGCGCGTACAGTAATCCTAGGCTGTACTGCTGCGGTTAGTTAATGAACTGGAGAGCTGGGCTTGCTCTGCCCTAAACAGAGCACCAATACGAGGTGTTTAGCATTCTAGTTAATATTTTTTTTCATTAAGAAAGTAAGCCCAGTGATGGCTTAGCAAGGTAATAGCAAGCTATTAATCCATAACTTGTACATCAAACATTAATTCTAGCTTAAGTCAACAGCTGTTCCCTAGAGCTCTTTGGTGTCTGGGTGGTGACGGCTCATCCTTTAGACAAATAACACGGTCACAAATAACTCTTGCCAGGGAGGCCCAGCCCTGGGTGGGTATGTTTGAAGATGGCTTCATTGTCTATTGTTTGAGGAAGTCCTTCCTGAGGAGGGACATGGGCCCTGAGAGCAAGTGACAGCAAAGCTGCTACCTGAAAACCTGAAAACCAATGCAGAGGCCGTATCCAAATATTGTGAGCACGAGGGGAGCCCCAAAGCGCACTACTGGATTTACAGACAGGCGGCACCTTCCTTGGGCCATTAGATGTTAAAAGTCACAGTGGGAAGACTGGCGCGTTGGCAAAGCCGTTAAACCCTGCAGTTTATTGAGCAGATGGCAAGGAAGACTCAGAGGCTGATACAGGAAATATCTGTTTAACAGAGCTGTGGTAGCTAGACATATACAGGCTGGGAGACCCCCAGCTTTTCCATGTAATACCCTCTCTCCCTCCCTCCCTCACTCCCCAAATTGCTTCTGGCGGCCATGCAGAGCCAACAGGAACAGAGAGCGGGGCCCAACCAGCCGGCAGTGCCTGGCAGAGCCCCCTCTTCCCTCCACAGGGCCTGTCCTGGCTCACTCACTGCCTGCAGGAGGTTTGAGACGCTGGCACTTGCTATTTAGCTGCAGTCAGACAAAACTACACTGCTTCCCTTGTCGCAGTTCACGGAGAACCTGTAAACTGAGAAGTGCCCAGCTTATGTCTGAGGCATGCCCCAGACGGCAAAGGTAGTGTTAAAATTACCTGTCTGAGGAGCGCCAGGAAAAGAACCTGGGGAACAAAGGACAACCCTGGACTTCTGTCCAGTTTATGCAATTTTCCAGCTGCCTTTCCTTTGGGGCTTCTCACTTTACAATGATTTGTGATATTTAGGATTGAACGTAAATGGTTTTCTGCACAGCCCAGCAACTCTGTTGCTTGAACCTTGCAATGATCACAGGAAGGATGACGATGGCCCATTTAGTCATCCCGGTATCACCAAGCAAGTCTCTCCAGGGACACTTGGTGAAGCCTTGCTCGCAGAGAAGCTGAAGCAAGTTATCTACCCTCTTTTCATCTTCAGCAGCCAAGAGGATGCCTTAACAGGCCAGCAGCAACAAATAAGCTTGTACTTCACGTGATATCAAATACAATTTTGTCCAAAATCCTAATAATTTTTCCCTCTCACCCATTACAGTTCCATGCTCTTCCTACTCATGCATTTTGAGAACTATATTTAAAGTAACTAAAGGAAGATTCTGGATTGATGCCACTGGAACATTCACCAATAAATCAGTTTTCCTCTATCATCACACCAGGCTGCTGAGTGGTGCTTTACAGCAACACTCAGGGGACCTTGGGGGCCTTCTAAGGCCTAGTGAAAGGTGCTTAATGCAAGGAAATTCATATATACCGTGCAACGGGGAACTTATGGGGAGTTTCCACAGAGGTCTGTGTTTCCAGCAGAAAAATCTGAGAGCTCTATTAATTGGCCACACTGAAAAACACTGGCACAGAGTTTAAGGCAGCAATGCAATTTAGCTGCCAGTGCTTTGTGCTAATACAAATCCCCATCTAGGACGCGAATTCTGAGCTATAGATTATGGAAACAGCTCCAGGGGACACAGCCCGTCTGCGAGAGCCACTCACTCTGCAAATGTAATTGCTTCAAATATAAGCCCCCCATGCAGAGCTACATAGCCATGCAAAACCTTGGAGGAGACTCTCAAGTATTTCATGGGTAAAGTTCAGTCAGTAATGAGGATGATTAGATTTCTCTGTACCCTCTATTCTAAGAAAAAACACAATTTTCCCCCTTACATCAGAAGGTGGTTTGGTTGTGCTGGAATGAGATTTCATTTGAAAGGGATGTTCGTGCTACCAGTAATCTATCTGGAACAAAGAAAATGAGAGGCCTCAGTCCCTTTGTCCTGAAAAATCATTTTGAAAGGTGCATTATTTCCTAAATGATTCCATTCCTTCAAGGTAACATATAATGACTTTATAATGGCACAGGGATTGTGGCCTATTTCTTCATGGAAAGAAAGGGTAACTAGGTCACAGAGAAACAGAAATGAAAAGGCATTCAAGGCACAAAATCAGAAAAATATTTCCAAGCTGCCTCAGAGGGAGAAATGGCTCTCTGCCTTTTGTTTACAGCCAAGGTTTTCAGCACTCCTACCCCAATGCACCGGGGTAGCAGGAAGGGTGGGGTTTTGCTTCATTACCCTGGGGAATGTCTTTGGCTTGGACCTCAGTTCAAAAAAGCCCACTCTCATTTTGTGGGCCAAGCACGTTGCTGTGCCTGAAAGGAGACCCATGGGAGCACCATTTGCTGCCACCGTTTCCTTTTCCCAGAGCTACTCTGACGGAGACAGGGGCTGACCTCATCTGCCCCAATGTCTCATCAAGGCGCCGGGCCAGGGGGCTGCGCTCACCTGGGTGTTGTGTCTCTCACTGTCTCACTGGTCTCTTCTTAGTCTTAATCAATAAATAGGTAAGATTGCCTCTTGTATTCTTTTGGAACGTATTCAACAGCGAGAAATATCACCTGCAGAAATAATCTGCCTCCAGAGACTCACTAACTAGAGAGCTTCCCTGAGTTCCCATACAGGTGCAGCTGTGCATGCAGACACTACATTTTTCCAAATAAAGTGGCACTTCTGATCCCTGTTCCTATTTATCTCAGTGGCCAAACTCACTAACTCCAGTGAGAGCAAGATCAGTCCCCTGAGTAAACACCCCAAGTGAAGAAAATAAGAGCGTGAAGCTCCTAACTGCCAAAGTTTTATCAAGCCCTTGTTGGCAAATAAGTCCCGACATGCCAAAGCTGCCATTAGGATCATTATGTCTACATGCACAGACTCCACGAGGGACAGGGTAGCGCCCAGGAGGGGATGTTTTGGGATTTAAAAAATGAAGCAGCATTTTCAATTACTTTTGCCTTTCGCACCATTTTTAATTACGTCTGAAAATACTGGGTCATGTTTTCTGCCAATCACATTGGCAGCTGCAACAGAGACTCATGTCTCTGTTTTTTCTTCTGCATTTAGGATTTTCTGGAATACAGTAATAGAGAGAAATTATTCTGGTTTTACCACCAACTATCACTGCCTCTCTGGGCTTAGCTGGGGAATAATGCAGCTAAATCTGCCCCAGCTCCCGCTTACTTCCATCCCCTTTCCAAGCACGGCAACACAGTTTAACCAGCCTGCTGGTGGCCCAGGAGGGCAATGAGGTGACTAATCTCTCAGAAAGGGAACTGGCTACGCATGGCTGGATGGAGCCACTGGGAGGTTTAGCAAGGCCTGGGGGCTGATTCCTGTGAATCAGACATGGGGAGGAAAGTGCATGAACTCGAGATAAAGGCTGAGGCTGTGCTGAAGGGCCAAGAAATGAGAGAAAAGGAGTGCAAAGGGAACTATTCCTGTCAGAGATAAGACACCAGGGGACATGCTGAGCAGAAAGCTAAAGGGGGAGACTGAACAGAAGCCCCTTTGTAAGTCAAGAGGCTGCAGTGTAAGAGGAATCTTCTTCCCTGCTCACCTTGGCTTTGTTGTCCATGGTAACAGCCAGCTGCATCCTCTTCCCCATCCTGAATGTGAACATATGATCTGCTTCCTCCTCCTCCTCCTCTTCCTCACTGCCAATGCCGAACCCAGGGCTCAGAGGACAGGGGCTCCCCCATTTCTCGCTCACCACCCTTTTGTCCTGGAAAACGAATCACTTCTGTTAGCAAATCCAGGCCCCTTGGCTCACCGATGCGATTCCCTTCCCCAAACACACCTGCACGCGAGCAGGGAGGCCAGCTACAGAAAAGGCAGGCCTTGCCCCAAGGAAGCTTTCTGCGCCTGGCGCGGTGCCGTGACATTCCTAGGGAACAAGGGACTCGTTGTCTGCTCAGCAACGAAACCCACAATTACAGCGGGTCTGGAAAATCCTTTGCACTTACAAATCTGACATTTCAGACTAAAATGCCAGAGTTATAGGAAACAAATGTCATCCTCATCTCTTTCTCCAGCACTCTGAGTTAGATCGGGAAAGCCTAAGTCCTGATGGAGATGGCCTTGGAAGCCAAGTGGATGGCTCCTGAGGGTGGTGCTCACCATCGAGAGGGCTGGGCTATCTTGTCCATAGTGTTCAGTCTGGGTAATTGCATCTTTCAGGTCCTGTATGAGAGAAAAACGTGTGCAACAGCGCACCTCCGGAGAAAAGCAAGGGCCGGGGCGTGACTGAGAAGTGAGCAATGCACTAGCCTGGATCTAACAACCCAGGAGTGCTGACTGCATGGAAGGAGGGTGGGCTGGCTCAGCGAGCTCCATGCGAGCTCTAGCAGAGGACTTCACGCAGGGGTTAAAGCAGGACTAGCCGGGTGTTTTACCGAGCCCCACACAGCCAGGACGGGTGGACAGGGCTTGTCAGACATAGATTTGGTCCAGTTAGGAAAGAAGGAAGCCTGGGACCTTCAGCCTTTGCCCCAGATGTGGGAAGCCCCAGAGCAACCAAGGGCTACTTGCTTTGCTCACTGACAAAGCCTAAGGAGGCCATGACTTTGCCCAGCCTACAGACATTCTTGGAAGCATTCCTGATGCCTCCAATGACACACATACACCTGACACCGTCTGCCTGCGTATTTGCAGCGGTGTTGACACCTGGGACCCATCCAGGGCCAAGGGTGCCTGTTCACACGTTCATTCATTTGCCTCTTAATTCTCTGTGCCCGGGTACAGGGACCTGGGCATGGCTGGAAATTTATCTGCATCAGCTAAAATCACTCTGAGCACACATCTCTGCAGAGTTTTCACATCCTTTTGCAAGGGCTTAGGAGCTATGTCCTATGCCTGAAAGAGCTTTGCTGTGGAGGCTATCTCCTTCAGAAATGTCACTTTGCTGAGGTAGAATGGAGCGAGAGCTGGCCCACGGTGAAGGACAGGCAGTGCTTACGTTGTGAGCTTTGGTGATGGTAATAGTGAGTCCATCCTGCTTGGGTCTCCTGGAGGTAACAGCCATCCCCTCCTGCTCAGCTCGCTTTTTGTCCTCTTCTATTTCCTGAAAGACATATATACGCTTATCATCAGCCTGTACCTGGTTGTCTACCGATGTTGTCCATTTTCCTGTTTAGGACTTCTCCTAAACGGACCCACCTCCACCTCTAAGAGGGAGTGGACCAACTTGTGTCCCATTTGTGTGCCCTTGGAAGGGGTCACAGGCAGCTGTAAATCTCTTGGTGATTCACAGTGTCCGCTGTGGTCTCAGCATATGCAATGGGAAGCAAGCACAGAGTACAGGGGTTCCTTCCTGACAGGCAGGGAAGGTGATCAGTTTGAGGTCTGGGAAAGATGGGGTGTAGGACCTGTGGAAGACACACCAGACCTGCAGAAACAGAGGGCCATGCACAGGAGCCATGGTCCCTGGGCCAGTCTGGGGCCAGGGCATCATCTCTGGCCAAGGGAAGGTGGCTGAGATCTAGCAGCACCTTCTAGAAGTCAAGTGGTGGTGGCAGGTGGGTAGCATTTCATAGGGGAGTAAGAGTTCCTCTCCCCCAGCTGCTTGTGGCATGCAAGCTTTCCTGTAGCTTTCCACTATGTACCATTTTTTGCTGCCACCAGAAAAGGTCCAAAAGGGCTCCTAGGGTATCAAAGGAAATGTCTTCTAAGCAAGACCCAGCCCAGAGCACCACTCAGTCTCTCAGCTCTGCATCCAAGACGCAAAGTGTTCTCTGGGTTTTCAGGTTTTCAGCACGGCTCTTTGTCAAACTGGAGGCTGCCCACCCAGCCGGCAAATGTTCAAGAGCCTCTAAAGCCAAGTGGCCTTGGGCACAGGCAGGAGAATATCCCAGACAAGCCAAGGGGGACCCTTCTGCCAGGAGTACCCTCAGGCTGTCCTACTCTGTACTGCCGAATGCAGACACTCATGGAGAAGGCTAAACAAATCCAGAGAGAGAGCACTCCAGGTTACTACCATGTCACCCAAACAAACTCATACAAGCCAGGCTGGATACCTCCTGCAGGCCACTGGGTAGAGTCTCTTGGCCAAGGCTGGATCAAAAAAACAGGGGGTGTAGCTGGAGTGCTTCCTCCTAGTTGAGAGGGAAAGGCTGCAGTAACCAGCAGGCTGCAAAAGCCTTGATTTGCCTTCATCTTCTTGTTTTTTAATGGAATCTCTTTTGGACACCTCTGTGCTCCACGGAAACACTGGGACTGGCCAGGGAAGTGCTTCAACTCATACCACTGCTCTGGCAGGGAAGAGAAACCTATCAAATGTCTTGAGGATGCAACCTCCTGTATATCCAAGCTGATAAGCACGAGGCACTGGGAAGGACAGATGGGGAAAAAGTCAGGGGAATATGAGGTGAAGGGGTGGGAAAGGTGTGATGTAGAGAGGAAGAGGGTAGGGCGAGAGGAGATGCTGCAGCAGCAAGGCAAGTGTCAGTGAGCCTGCTTTCCAATGCAATTCAGGAGCCATAGCTAAAGGCAGAGCTCTGCCCACCTGCTCCAAATGCTTTCCGATGTAAAAATGGTATCTATATAACAAAGTCACTCTGAGACTGCTGACCATTTCTTTACACTGTGAGCTGAGGACTCCAAAACAGAGCTAGGGAAGGTAAGAACCTGCAGACTTACCTGGTATCTTCGTATGAGCGCTTCATTCTTTTTCCGCAAAGCCAAGATTTTCTTATCAAGTTCAACATCTTTCTGCTCTTTCTTCCTTAACACTGCATCATCCACAGCAGCATCCTGAAAACAGAAGCAGCAAAGCTCTTCTCAGTCATCACAGCAACAGGATGAAACCTTCTCCTTCTGTTTTAACAGGGTGGGAAGTGGAAGAGTCTTTTCCCACCATTTCTCGCCTTGGCCCTCCATTAAAAAGAATATCGTATCTTGTAAATTGACTTTTTCCTGATAGAACTGACTTTCTCTTCTCTTACAATTTTTGTTCAGTAATGAATAGGGTAGAGCGAAAAGCTGAGGTCCCACTTTGATGGCTGTGGGTAGGCTCCAGAGTTAACACACTGCTTAGCTGCATGCAGTAAATGACCCCTCTCCCTGCTCTTGGTTCAGGTGTTCTCAGGTACATGAGTTTCCCTCCATTTACATTCAGAGAGCACCTTGGTTACCACAGGGAATAACAAATAGGATTTTTTAAATTCTAGTGACAATGGTGTCTAGCGAAAATTAATGCTGATGAGTATCAACCCACTGCAGCAAGCTGATCCATACCGTCTAGACTCTGCCTGGTGTTTGCATGAAGAGCAAGGTGGCAAGGCTGAGATCTCCAAGGCACTACAGGTTTATTTTTAAACAGTGTTTTTGTGCTCTCCTTATCAGCATGGCATCTGCAAGCTGCGGAGGTCTCATATTCCCTCTCCTTCACTCACACAGACAGCTGGGTAAGATGAAGTGAGACTGAGGAGGGCAGGAAAGGAACCCCAAATCTCTGAGCAGGCATTGCATGCCTAGATACCTATTTTGCTGACATTGCAACTCTAACCACCAACGGGCTACCCTCAGCCATTTGGCCCTGTACAGTAAATCTGCCGCAGGAGCACTGCAGCAAATCCAGCTGCCATGAATGACGCACATTGCCAACAGTGCCGGGAAAGTTTGGAGGAATCGAGAAGCAAATGGAATGAAAAAGTGGCCCATCTTGCGACAACTAGGTGTTGCTCCTGCAGGTGATTCTCAGAGTTGTGTCCCTATGAAATGGAAACAACCAGCGTGTGGCAGAAGGGCACGCTGCCGGTCCCCAAGGGCTGGCAAAGAGGTTCATGGGGGCCAGCATTGCCTCCCTGCGGCTCTGGAGCTGCACATGACCATCCTGGCCCCATCCTCGCCCTGGACCTGTCGAGGTCTCTGGGGCCGGTGGTATCAGACCCTGCTCCAGGGCACCCCAGCCCCCAGCCATACCCCTCAGCCCCACCTTCAACCCCAACCTCGGAAACCTTCTCGGCCTCAGCCCGGTGCTGACCCGATGGTCTCTACAAGCCTGGTCCTAAA
>NW_009604465.1:20216-20513 GCF_000690535.1 Cariama cristata | reverse complement strand
GTTCCCGCCCGCCCCCCCCACAGCCCTCCCGCCAAAACTCAGCCAATCAGGGGAGTCCGTGGTGCCTCGGAGCCAATCAGGGGAGTCCGTGGGGCCTCTGAGCCAATCAGGGGAGTCTGCGGGGCCCCTCAGCCATGAGAGGAGCGAGGGGCCTCCGCACCCCTCAGGGGAGGCAATGGTGCCGCTGCGGAAGCGCATTTCAGAGAAAAGAGGGAGCGAGGCCAGAGCAGGAGGAAGTAAAGGAGAAAAAGGCCCTGCTGGGAGGGGGAGGAGGAGGAGGGGGGCTCACGACCGGAC
>NW_009604465.1:17845-20161 GCF_000690535.1 Cariama cristata | reverse complement strand
CGGACGCCATCACCAGAGCCGCCCTCGTCCTTCTGAAGGGACAGAGTGCCCTGTGCTGAGGGGGACGGAGAACAAAACAATGGGGGTGAGCAGTGCCGGGAGGGAAGCAGGAGTGTTCTTCCTAAGGGTATGTTCGGGTTTATTTTTCTGTAAAACTAGACTCAGTCGTTAATAGATGGTTAATTGTCAAATAAAATTGATTAAAATTCCCCAAAATAGCAAAGTGGTTTTGCTCACGATGCATGGGCAAGACATGGGTTTTGCCCATCCTTGTTGGCTTCCTATCAAATTCCTCATAAAAGCACCAAGACCCTCAAGACAACTGTCGGTTTCCTCATTGTCAGGGGAGCGAGCCACCACTGCACCCCTGCCAGTGAGTATTTCTGCTGCCCTCGCTTCTTCAGAGCCGGCAGCTCCCGGCCAGGCCCATGCCAAAGGCAAAACCCCCAGAAGCATCCTCCACTGCAGGCTCTGTAGCATTCAAGGCTGGGAAGAACTTCTGCACAGGCAGGAGGTGTTTTTTCCTTCATTAATGATGACATAGCAGGTGTGACCTCCTTCAGGGAAGGATACGTCAGGGGCCAGCCATGGCAGCTGGGGACACGGGATCTGGGTCTGACACTTGCCATGCCCTGGGTGGCTTCGTGCCGGCAGTGAGTCAGGCAGCCAGGCTCCCCAGGGTCCAGCCAACGGGCTTGCAAATCCCTTCTCCTGGGAGGGGAGGGTTTCTCCTGGAGACCTCAGTTGCCTTTTGCCTTGTCCTAATTAGGTCACCAGAGGAAAAACTGTAGCAGTGGAAGTCCGGAGGAGAGGATGGAGGGGTGCTGTCAAACACAGCCCTTCTTAAACTGAGCGAACATGCAGTAAGAAGCCCAAGGCTTGAAGGCAAAGAGTAAAACCACAGATGCTGGCTGTAGCCCAGGGGAGGGAAAGCCTTTGACTCTGCTCCATGTTCTCAGCTACCTTTGTGAACTCTATCCAGTGACGTATAGGGGCTCCAGCCTCCTGAAGATGTATGTGTTACAGTGTGCCAATGCATCGAATAGAGGCAGAATTAAGGCACTGTGAATCTGACGCTTGATTTTTGTGCATCATGTAGTATTTTGCCAGGATGGGAATATCCTGCCTGGTTGAAAGCACCAGATTTTAGATGAGCTGCAGGAATTACCTCCTTAACAGGGGAAGGTTTTCAGCTACCTGGGAGATGGACACCAAGTAAGAATGCGGGCACATTTGATGAGCTGGCCCTTCAGAAAATAATTCTACGTAGCACGTGGGAATTCAGCCAGGGGTTAGCACCACTGCTCTTCCAAAAGTGTGACAGGCCTCCCGGGAACCAGGGCTGCAAATCATCCCCCGTGTGCATGGCCAGCACTCGCCTCCAAAGGGAGGGAGCCAGCTGCTGAATCACTGCACATCCCTGCAATGCTGGGTCTTCTTTTCAAGGGCTTTACGTGGGAAAAAAACCCCAAAGCTACTTACATTTCAGTTCTCATCAAGCAGATCTGTGCTTGATATGCAAAGAATAGGGCCACAGATGGGGGGAGAAGTCTGCCTAGGTAATGTTCTTTGGAGAAAAGGGACTAAAGGTTGAAAACACGATACCATCACAGAGGAGGTGTGCTGGATGTCCAAAGCTGGAGAGGGGAAAGGCAGGAGAACCGGTTTGCTAACACAGACCTCAGGTCCTGCACAAGCCCGTGTCCACTCGTATCCCCACCGAAGCGAGGGGCATTTTATCAGGGCTGATGTAGCAGCCCTTGCCGAGGGCCGCCCTGCCAGGACACAGGCACGCATTTGTGTTCAGGTGGAACAAGAGGGACATTTAAACCGCCTCCACGCATTCTCCTGCTGGACAATGGCATTTTGTCAAGGCCTGTGGGAGAACGAAACATGCTTTTCCATTGCCATCAATCAACCAGGTACGCGACAGGTGAGTAGATTGTGTACGTGGGTGGATACACTTTCATGGCCATTTTGCAAGGCTGATTAAAGCTGAATTCCGTGTTTACCTGAACAGAAGCTATTCTGTGAGCACTAAATTGGCAGGTTCGCTGTTTGCTGAGTGCTGGGGTGTTGGCTTCTTGAGGGTGGGATCAAAGTGGTGCATGCCCTCAAACACACCCCTTTCATCTTTAAATCCCTTTGAAGGAGGACTGACAGAGCTGTCGGCTCAGGAAGAATTTAAAAATTCCTGCAGAGATTGTATTAGTGCTCTTCTCTTTTCAAAGGCAAAAGATGGAAAAGACCTGTCAGGCCGTCCCTGCTCTCCGCGCGAGACTGCACATTCATCAGCATTTTGTCTACAGCGCTACA
>NW_009604465.1:17615-17820 GCF_000690535.1 Cariama cristata | reverse complement strand
TTCCATTTCCAGCTGGAAACAAGTCACTAGAAGGAAAGTTTTGCTGGTATTCAGCACTTCTCCCCCCCTTTATTAATGAAGCCATTGACATATTTCTCTCTGCACGATCTGTTTCAGCAAATGCTGGGGAGCTGCAGATGAGAGGTGGTCCCTTGCCCGCACACCCCGGGGCCACAGAGCAGTCCCACAGAAGCGCCGAGCGGCG
>NW_009604465.1:4570-17484 GCF_000690535.1 Cariama cristata | reverse complement strand
CCAGCCCATGCTGAAGCTGATGCTCAGGATGAAAAGTGGGTACGCCGTGCCCTCCCCAGAGGAAAGCTCTTCCAGGGAGCCAAGGTGCCCGTATGTCACAGCAACGGGAGAGTTATAAATGGCTTTGGCAGAACAAACATGCAATGGCTTTGAATCAGAAAGCAGCTGAGCCCGATGCCTCCTAGATAGCAAGGCAGAGCAACGAAGCCACGGAACGAGAGGCCTCTTTCTATTGCAAATAAAAATGTCACAAAAGGAGAAATGGAAAGCTAGCAGCTTCGTGCTTCACTTAAATGACGACATCTCGCTCTGCCATACCCCCGTCTCCCAAGTGGCACACACACTTGCTACGCAGCTCATGGGGGGCTGGAGGGACGCCTCGCTCCGGACTGTCTCTGCGCGCAGTGTTCTCCGGCATGCTGCTATGATCACCTGCTTCTACAGCGAGGGACCTCGGAGGCAGCGGGGTTGGAAAAGCGAGAAAGACAGAAGGTGGGGGGGAGGGAAGAGGAGAGAGGAGCGGGGCCCTTAGCTAACGCTCTTCTGCGTAAGCAAATACATCCGCTCTTTTTAAGAAAAATCCTCTGGCTTGACAGCTGCAGCTGAAACCCTTGCCGGGATAGGCAACATCCAGCACTGCCTGGGTTCCCGATTGTTATGTACCCCAGCCTCCCACCCTCCCGGGAGGCACATTGTCCTGAGCCAGCCACCACAACCTGCCCCGGCGACCGACATACAAACCCCGGCACCCAAAATCCACCCCCCCAGCACCCCCCCACGATGCGGTATGGCTTGTTTGCTCTCCATTCCGTCTGGCAGCCAGGCAAGGGAAAAAAAAAAACCAAACAACAAAGCGACAACCACCGAAAGGCCACCCTGAAGGAAGCGAGTGCAAGTCCTTTCGTGGCCTTTTTGGGTGAGGGACCCCTCCGCCCCGCAGCCCTCCCAGGCCCCACAAAGGCAGCACTCACAGCTCGGTGCATGTTGGACATCGGCGGCGAAGCCCGGCGGATTCCAGAGCAGAGCTAAAAGAGGAGAGCCATCAGACGGCCTTTCTCAGCACTGGTTGCACAGCATACAAGATCATGTTTTGATTACAAAAGCCTCGTCTGGGCTCCCAGCCAAGAGCACTGGCTGCCTAATATACCGAGCACAGACAGGCTTTGGAGTGCCTGTGTCCTCCTCTCCGATCTCACTCTCTTTTTAAAAGAAACACTCCCCCTTTTCCCCCCTCCTGGCTCCTTTTAACTTCCTGATGCCACAAGCCCTCGTTCAAAGTGGGAAAAGCCGGGCGAACAATGAAAAATGGATCAGGCAAACAGCTTGACTTCGCTTCGTGGCCGTTCATGGGGTCGTATTATTTGTTATGCGTGGCTAGCGGCACGCCTGGCGGGGGATTCGGGAAAATATCTGGGGTGCTGAATGTCTTGTGAGTGCAAGTATGTGCATGAGCCGTCATGGGAAAACAAGTGCCGGATTTGCCTTTTTCTGTTTAATTCCAGTATTCTCCAGGAATGATTTCCCCGCTTTTAAAATGTGCCTTTCTTTCAGGGAGGGAGCGGAAGCGATGCTGCGGGGTGGGCATTACCAGCCAGCACCACGACTAGCAGAAAGCACACAGTCAAAGGAGAGGGCCCCCTGTAAGCCCCTGTCCGAAAGCTGCCAAAATGACCCCTGGAAGAGTCACAAAGAGCAGGGCTTTGGGAGAACAGGCAGCACTCATCTGCTGCATCTTGGGTTGCCGCGCACGAACCCTTATCCCAGCACCAGGTCCTGGCTGTGTGCTGTGTCGTCCCTCAACGCAGACTGGCTGCCCTTCCCTCATCCTCCGGGGGACCCAGGTCAAGCGAGAGACGAACAGCAGATGGAAGCACGCAGGCAAGTATTTGTTGCCCAAGGACTGATGCTCACCCCAACCTTAATAAGGGCCCTGCTATATTCATGTGTTAAAAAAACCAAGCAGGCCCACTGCTGGTACCCGTCCCCTCCAAGACCTTTGAGCAGGTCAACGGCTTACCAAATCCAAAAAGTTCAACCTGAAACCCAGCATGGTTCAAGGGAAGCCTTCAAAAAGCTTTGAAGAACTCTGATTCTGGTCCCTCCTCTGCACATACCTCTATAGCTACTGGAGATCAGGGCTAAGGCACGAAAGGAGCTGGAAGCATGGCTTAGTAAAAGCACTTAGAGGGAAAGACTGACCCATATTAATTAGTAGCTACTCATATGATGAAAGGAAATTGAAACCCTTTCCCAGGCAGTGCCTCTGGATTCAGGCTTGATGAAGGAAATGAAGACTCTGCTGCAGATGGAAAATTGGGAAAAAGACACCAGAGCTTTGCTAGAGCCCAAGTGCTGGTCAAAAGGTTTGTGATGGACAAGCGTCTGTGGGAGGTGCGGAGCCATGCGGGGCCTTTCCTTCCCCTGGGAACACTGCGGAGCCGGGAGGATGGTGCTGCCTTGGCTTTCCAAGCTGGCACAGTCTCTTCTGGGGCTGTTTTTGGTTGGGCTGGTGGCCGCAGGGACAAGGTCAGCCCTGGGGGATGCTGCTGGGCTGACTCAGGGAGTCAGTGATCATGGAAACACTTTTTCCAGCGAGGGTGCGTTATCGTGTTTGTATGGTGGACATGTTCCTGGGCTCGAGGAGCCCGCACACGCTGCTGACACCCGGGTCCAGGTTAACAGAGTGACCCCCACCACCATTATCCCAGGTTAACACAGTGACCCCCACCACCATTATCCCAGGTTAACAGAGTGACCCCCACCACCATTATCCCAGGTTAACAGAATGACCCCCACCACCATTATCCCAGGTTAACAGAGTGACCCCCACCACCATTATCCCAGGTTAACACAGTGGCCCCCAGCACCGTTATCCCAGGTTCTTTGCACAGTGCAGGGCAAACACCATGTGCAGTGGGCTCCATTGTGCTACCCATGGATCACAGCAGTTAAGGGACCACGTCATGCCCAAGTTGTCAAGGCTTAAGCTAAGTGCTCGCAAGGAAGACCTCAGAGCCATGGCATGCTAGGTCTCTGCTGTTATTGATGGCGTGGCCAAGCTCTCCCAGCAATGAGCAGTGCCATGAGCAGGCGTGAAAAGCCCCACAATACCTTTGCCTTTGCCAATGTCTCTGGAGCCCCAATTCCCTCCAGCGCGGTGTCGGCTACTCCACTGCCCTCAACACAAAGAGCTGACATTTCTCAGCTGTCCTTTACAGTGTCTGAGTGGCATAAATGACAAGCATCTACTTCTGCATCGTCGTCTGAGACCAATGAGAAGATGAACGCTTGGTTAACGCTGCAGACACAGAAACTCAGGGACAAAGGGCCCGGTCAAGGGAGCTGCACCTGCAGCTTCAGCAGTGGGGCAGAACAGGCTGGTTTGGGGACCTGTTTGTGCTCTTGGGACTCTCATAGGGTGTAGAAAGCAGAACCTTATAAATATGCTGAGATTTATGGGGTTATAACCATGCACATATATTTGCTTAATCCTGCTGTCATGGCCAGAAAGGGTTGCAATAACACCACGGCTGTCCTCATCTCGAGGGCTTGCTCTGAACTGTCAAAAACTCTGATTTGCTTTTAAGGGCAGTATCAATCCCAAGATTAGCACTGCCTTCCCATGGGGTCTGTGCCTACCTCAGGGTAAGAGCAACCCTCCGGGACCATCATCCTGGCACCAGGGAGCACCGATACCCAGAGGTCTGCCACTTGGGAAGGAGAGGAGCCAAAGATGGTCCCCAGCCTCCTGCTCCAGTGAGAAGGGCATGCTGGATGCATGACATTTCGGGGGTCCTGCAGGATCTCAGGGCACTGAATCCTGGTCACACTCCAGCACCCCACCTCGGTGGCTGAAGCACATCAGCACTGCTCGCTCAGGTAGTTGGTGGCAGCTATTTCCCAGCATGCAGCAACTTGACAGAGCGCTTCAGACAGCGCGTGGCTATTACATCCATGTGCAACAGGACGGACGTTTGGAGAAACCAGCTTAATTACTCACTCAGGAATTTGTCCACCACCCCTAGAGTTAATCCCTTTATTCTTCTAAAATCACCAGAAGACCTTTAATAGGCAGGATGGCCTGCTTCTGGGCTCTTTATTGTGCTCTGGCTGCTGTGGGCTGGCTTGTGCCATCTCTGAAGCCTACTCCGCACAGAAGCTGTGAGGCGTACCCAGCGTAGATACCCCAGGTTGGCTCTGCCGGTTCCACTTCACGGAGAGGGGATGTATCAGCTCTTGCTGACCGTTGGCAGCCCCTGAAGGAGCCGTCGGTGGAGTGGACAGCAGCTTGCCTTCAGGACAGCCTGAAAGCTGGAGGACTCAAGAGGACGTAAGGGGCTTTGTGCTGCGTTGCCCTGGAGGGTGACCTCCCTTAAGCACAGCTTCCAGCTGCCTACTTGGAGCCCCTGCTCTCCACCCAGGGTCAAGTTTGCTGGAGATTTTTCTGGGGCAAAGGAAGGAAATTAGGGCAACGACCTGTCCATTTTACGCTCGTGATGGTGAAATAGTCCCTTTCTCTAGCTGTGAGCTGCAAAGCCTCTCCCTTTCGGTTTCAGCACAAAGAGCCACCTCTGACAGGAGTCCACCATCTCCCCGCTCCAGGACAGCATTCAGCAGCTTGCAGAAAGCATCGCCCCACATTTTGACAGCAAGACTATTTGTTTCTTCTCTGTCTCTCTGCCTTACACAAAGGCTGAAGGAAAGAATCTGATTCCTCAATAAACCCAAACCTGACTGCCCCAAGAAGCATTCCTGGCATCCCTCCATCAGCCCTTCCACCAGAAGGAATGGCCTTGGCTTTTTGGCTTGAAACCCTCCTTCCTTTTCCTTTTGCGCTCTGCGAAACTCCTCCAAAGCCACTCAGTCCCATGCTGCCACTTTTCCCAAGTGCACTTCGCCCATCTTCACCCTGGCTTCTCTCCATTTTTTGCATGACCGCTATCTAGTCAACAGATGGCACTCGGTAACTGCTGGGAGCCACCTGCCAAAAGCCCACTGTAGAAGGAGCTTGAAGTCTGGCTGGTTTGGGAGGCTGCTTTTGTATCGTCTGTCGGGACTGCAGATAAGCCACATGGCCGAGTTTCAGAGGCGCTATGCAGCAAGGGACTCCCAGACCACGCTGCTTGAGGGTCCCGAGCAAAACTAGCAACCCCTCTCCAGGCCCGTGGGACGGAGGCCGGGATGGGGACATGGAGAGTCTCCCCCCGGCCCAGAGGCATCTTTCCTGTTAACCACAGAGCAAACTTCCCTGCAATAGGCAAACCCCTCTTTTGCCTCCCTTGCTTACCCCCCCTGCTCTGGTCGTTTGGCCAGATGCAAGGGCAGGATGAAGAGGCGTTCCTCCAGCCAGGCAGGAGAAGGATCGGCGTATTCCCTAGACTGGGAGGAGGGACCAGCCAGAAACCTTGAACGGGCTTTAGCTGGAGAGACTCATGGAGATCAAAGGACTGCTGAGACATTCATTTCTAAATGTATCAGTAAACAATTAAAATTAAAACTACCAAAGCTAATTAAGGGATATGATGGCAGTTTGGTCCTGCTTAAAATCAATGAATATCATAGCTGCCTGTTGATACTTCCCATAGCAATACCAACCACACCACCAGCACAGAAGCTTCTCAGGACGTACAGAGCAGCCCTGTTCCCGCTGGAGGACAAGTTTGTCCCCTCTTTTCCCCTCTCCACGCATCATCCTAGCTTGCAGGTTCTTGCCCCAAGTCCTATGGGTGAGATCTGTGCCTACGCCTTGAATAACTCGCGATCTTGTCACCTCACCTGACGCTTTCTGCTCCGGAAAAACTTGTAATTCTAGGGTAAGGCCTCTGAAGTAGCTATAGGCTGAGCGAACGATAAGAGGATCCGTCCTCTTAGTTCTTCCCACTTCCAGACATGCGCAGCAGGGCCAAATGCAGGTTTGCTGACCCCATTTGCTACCCCAGCCTTCAGATGTAGGACATACAACCCAGCCTTGGGAAGGGTGCCAGGCTGTTGGAAGCGGCCAGGACAGCCAGTCAGGCAGGTTCTTTTCATCTTTTATGGAAATGTAGTCCTTGGGGAAAGCATGGAGAGCTGCAGACAGCAACTGGTTCGCCCTGGGTGGAAGCGGTCATCAGCAGGGGCCAAGGGAGGTTCCCCGTTCCTGCCCATGGCTTCAGCCCAGATCCAGGAGGACATGGGCAGCCCAGTGGCCTGTAACTTGTAGGCTGCAAGCTGCAAATGAGCGTACCAAGAGCCAGCTGGCTCTTGACACTGTCATGTGCCCTTTGTGAACGACAAAAAGTCAAAATTATTCAACACATGGCTGCTTTGGGGCTACACGAGTGGCAACATGACCCACTTTCAGTCTGATGCAAGAAGTGGCAAATTCAGCAGCTGTCCTCCAGGCCCATGAGTGCCTCTTATCCTAACCAAGCTCAACTAAAACCTAACAAACCATTTCACTTCCCTTTGCCAGCAGAACTCAAAAGCAAGCTCCAGAGACCAACCTTGGCTCCAGGGTCTAAGCTGGACTGAAGACTCTTCATGGACTCCAGCGGCGCCACATCGCGCTGATGCTGCATGGGTTCGGTTTGGGCTCAGCTCGCAGGGAGACGGGCTGTTCCTGCGCAGAGGGTTAAGGTGCGGAGCCGATTCGGAGGACAGGCCCAGGGAAAGTGCAAGGGCCAGCCTGCACGAGGCACACAGATGCCTGAGAAGGGAGGAGATGAAAAGGGGAGTCAAGGTGGCAATTAAATATTAAAGGACCAGTTCAACAATAATTAATACTTGGGTGGAGGTGCGTGAAGTACTTGCAGACACTTGCTGCGCTATGCCTGGCTGGCCGAGTACTTCACTCAAGTGGCACAAAACTCTTGAAATTGCAAATAATCCATGCTCCAGCAGGATGGAAATCACGATTCAAGAGGGTGAATTAAGACCCAGCTGGAGACACTAGTCCTTCTCCCAGCTATGGTCAGAATTTGAGCCTTGTTGGCCTTATTTCAACCCTTGAACATGCTGAGGAGGCTCAGCTTGTGGTAAATTTATATCACATTTATCGAGGTCCAAGAGGAGACCACAGAATTACTCCTGGGAGGTTTCCTAACTGGACAGATCACATCACACTCAGAAAATCCATCATATGCACTTGCCCTGTTCTTACTTTTCTCTGGGCATCCATTTCAGGCGTCTGTGTGAGCTCCTGAGCGAGATGGCCTTCACTGGGAACGTGGACATTTTGTTGGTCCTTCTGACTTGGTCCCTGCAGCGTGGCCAAGCGTGTTGCTCAAGGCTGGGGGCACCGTGCAGCCCAAACACGTGGGATTAGGGTGGGCTTAGGGATTAGGGTTTAGAATTGGGTTTGTAAAAAGGAAAAATTCCATTTCCTTTCTCCCTGGAATACTGCGTTTCCTTCAGTACCTTCAGAAGGAATTGGTTAAATAACACCCTTCCTTTGACCTGTTGTTAAACCTTTTGTTGAAAAAGGTTTGGAACAAACATTTAAAGATGCTTTTTTCTGGAAGCATCAGCTGAAGTATTTTGAGCATTTCTGAATCTCAGTTTCTAACCAAAAAAAAGCAGACACATTTCAACAATTTGAGGGATGGACCTTCCCCCTCCGCTCTCCTACTTGCTCTTGAGCAAAAACAATGCATCCACACTAGGGGCTGGACTTCCCCCCCCCCCCTTCCCCCCCCCCCCCCCCCATGGCTCTGATCTTCCCGAAATGGGCCATTTCGGCCAATTTCCTCACCAAAACGTCAACTGGGTCATCCTTGGATGACACTGACTCATGGGCACTGATGCCATTGGGACAGAAGAGGTTGGTTCTTGCTGAATCCGGCAAGTCCTGTGGGGCTAAGATGAGACTGGCACAGGCAGGGATCAGCAGTTTACGGCCAGCTCTGCTCGCTCGAGTTTTCCTCCCATTGGAAGGGACCATGCAGGAGCCAGACCAGCCGTAATCTTGCAGGATCCAGCTGTAAGTCTAGCATTTGTGGTATGAGCAGGGTTAGGGTTGTTAATATGAAGCGAAAGGGGCAAATTCACAGCTGAATACAGGTTGAGGGATTGGTTCATGGTTAATTCCCTGGTTGTGATGGCCCTGGGCTGGTACCAGCTGCCGCCTGTGCCGTATCAATGAAGGCTCAAAGGGCTAAGGAAATTGCCTGTGCCAGCAGCACTAAGTAGCTTACGGGCGGAGAGTTAACAGTAGCTCAGCTCTGATCAGCAATTAAAACAACAGTCAGGACTGGGGCTGGCAGCTCAGCCCCGCAAGGATGGGATGTCTCGATCTTCTGTTGGGATCTGCCAGCCCTGCACAGGCAGGAGGAGTTTATCCTGGCAGAGAGGAAGACCTTGTTAGGGCTATGTTCAACGGCCGGGATTAGGGTTGTATTTCAGAGTAGTTCTTCTGTCCTTCACTATACCTGCTCCTGTTCCCAACTGCAGCTTTGATCATCACCTTCGTAACAGTCCAGAAACCTGCCGGAGCCGCCAAACTGACTTTAGGGAAACCACCCCTGCTAGCACTAGCTTTTCCCAACTAGCTTTTATGGTTGCACTTTAAACCATAAGGCAGGACTGTAATACTGCTGTTTTGAAGGTGGTGTGGCAAACCTTAGATTCACCAAGATAAAGAATGACACGATAAGGTTGTAAAATAAAAAGCTCTCCCCATGTTAAAACTTCCTAGCTGACACCACTGGGCGTTCATCTGATTTTCTTTTCCTCGGCATGGACAGACTCGTACAGGCTGAGACTTTCTCTTGTCCTTAAATCTGTTAGCACTGCCTTAACACACCCAAATGAGGAAGAGGAGAGCAGGAACCCCTTAAATAAGCCTTGCCACAACAGAAAGAGCAACGCAGTCCTCTCTTCCCAGGGCTGGAGCAGGAGAGCAGACAGTTAAATACTCCCTGGAGGTCTCAGGCAAACTTCCTTACTGAAAAATTAGATTAGCAAGGCTGAGAGTCTCCTGGTAACTGATACCTCAGCTGTGTTTGCCAAGCGGTGATAACACAGGTCGTATCAGCCTGCAAAGCTACCAGACAAAACCACGGGAGCCGGCAGCGCTTGTAACCTCCTGCGAGCAACGCCTCTAACGAAGCGAGTGAGCTCGGGGAGGAGGGAGATGCGGGAGCTGCGTGCACCGGCGAGCATCGCACGGCTGCCTTTGGAGGAGGCTCTGCGGAAACATTTTGAATGCAAACACTTTTGTCTGCTGACACAGAAGGGCTGTGTGTAAAGCAGGGGACGTGAGTCTCCAAGGGCGTATCTACCTCCATCTAACAATATTTCAGGTAGTTGCAGGGGTTTTTATAAGATATTTTTTTTTTCCATTGGGGAAATGTCAGTTCAGGAAAAGAGGCCTTTTTCACATTAAAAGCCTTGTGGCAGAAAATCTCTTTCAAAAAAATCAGTATTCTGAAATCTTGGAGTTGTGGCCCTTTTCATGTTTCCAAAACAGTGCCCAGACCCACAGACAGCAGAAATGTGCTCATCTCTCACCTGCGTGCTCCTCGGCATCAATCAAAACCCCCTTTTGTGCAAAGCTGCACCACTGCAGAACCTGGAGACCCAAGGTCTTGCCAGCATATGGGGCCTCCCGGTGTGCTCCCTATCATGTTTATTCACGACCTATCCTTCTGGAATGAAAACGTGATGCCTGAGACTCACTGACCAGCAAGACTCCCTTTTCAGCAACAATTTACCTGCATCCAGCCAGGGGCAGATACAATCTGAGAAAAGCAGGGTGTGCAGAGATGCAATAGATACAGCAGGAAATTGGTGGCTTGCTCCCATCTCTATCAGGATGGCATGACGAGTCTCAGCCATGTCCTGCTTCCTCCCACATCTTCATACCAAGAGGGCTGTGAACATTTATTCACTTCGAGAGTTCAGGTCTCTTGGATCTGCTGGGGTTTACTTCAAAAATTCCATAGGCTCTTCATATTCTCCTCCGCGGTCTCTAGAGAGGCCATGTCTAGCTTGCTGCTCTTGCCTGGAGCTGAGAGGATCGAAGGCTGTGTTAGCAATATGGGTCCCACACTGCACACAGCATCCTCTCCACCTGCAGCAGACCTCGCACGTGCTGCGAATCATGACGGACAGCACACGGGAAAAGCTCCCGTTTCTGGACTGGGTACGGGATGTACAGAGTGGCACTAACACCATGCCAGGGCTTTCCTGAAGACTCAGCCCCTTTCAGATAAGTGGTCCTGCACCTTTACTTATTCTTAGGGCTTAAAAAGAGCCCCAAAGGTGTTTGCCCCATCCAGCGCATTATCACGGCCGGATCTCCTTTCCTATACTCGAGAGACATGGGTATTTCAACGCTAGGCTTCAGTGTGCTGTGAGACACTTGGGGATAGCGTATTTTGCAGAGTCAATCCGAAATGCGGGTCTCGTGAACTGCAGGAGCCTGGGAAAGGGGATGACTGGTTTTGCAGTGTTTGATCTCATACGAGTATTTGGCCAAGTCCTGGCAGGACCACACTGTGCAGGCTGTTTGCAAGATCCTCAGTTCCACTAAAAGTCAACCGTGATTTTTAAACCTTTTTGAAGCTGAAGAAGGTATTGTAACAGACACAGTTAGTCAAGGGACGTTGATATATCCCAGAGTCTTCTCTGGCCTTCCCCAGGATGAGAATTTATCTCCCAAATCCTCGTAAGAAGAATATTTACGCACAAAGGATGAATTAGTCTGGGATATCTCGGGATGCTCTGAGGGAACTGGCTCACTGTCAGTCACGCTGGGAAATGGTGTGAACATATGGGCTGCTTCAGAGCAAATGTGGCTGTGCTCCCAGCACGGGGCACTGCAGAAAATGGTACAATATATCTACAGTGAGATTTTCCCTGCCAAGATAATGCTGAATGGGGTCTCCATGGGCCTCCTGCCCCTTCAAACACACAGCAAACTCATCACATCTCTTATTTGCTTCAGTTTGCAATGTACTGGTGCCCAGGAACATAACTGCCATATGCCTGGTACCTCCTCAGCCCATGGTATTGTGTCAACAGCCACTCAAAGGTTTCCAGCACAGCAGGAACCTCGCAGTCACCCTGAGAAGCAGAGAAGGGCCCTGCATGGACCTCTCCTTCATGTGCTGCGTGGGGGCCATGCTCCAGCACACGCCCTGGGCACGTGTGATGGGCAGAAATCATCACTGCCATTAAAATTGCCCTGTGAGCCTGATTCCTCAGTCCCTTCGCAATCTTGTGTCTTACACTGATGCATATGTTGTGGAGGAGGCTTCCTATCGGCACAGACAACTTTGTGCAACTTTTGGAAGGTGGCAGCTCCTCCAAGCCCATCGCAGGACAGAGTGGTCACAAATGGCTTTGAATAAACAGGCGCTAAGTCTTATTTTTTCAGTAGCTATATTTCTAAGAATTCACAGCCCCGGTGCACCTACAAGCCAGAAAAAGGCAATCCTGGACCAGTTCATCTGACTCACGCAGTTGCGAGGAGAAAAAAGATGGGCTCTGTTGAGTGCAAATGTCTGCAGAGACGTATGTCCTTCTGTGCACAACGGCATTGCTCGTGCCATGCTGCCAGCGCCGCACATCAGCAGCAAATCCATCAGACCGGCTCTGTCGGGGAGACCAAACACGCATCCAGGCTTTGTCTTTAGGCACCCAGCGCCGATGCTTTCGGCGTGTCAGCCTAGGTGTAAGTGGCTGTTCGGATTAACAGGTCTGACTCAGGTCTTGGCATTCAAACCGTGACTAAAGCACATTTCTATCTCTAAATTAAACCCTCCTGAAGCTGCAGAAGGTGGGTAGCTACACTCACCTGTAAAATAAGCTCTGTGCAGTGAAGGTGAGTGGGGCCCGATTTGCTAACACCGCAGCAGCTCCGCCACGGACCTGTACGCTGGCTAAGGAAGCAATTTCACGGGCTGAGACAACAGGAGGTTTATGAAGCAGAAGAGGCCAGGGCTGCTGCTGATGTACCCATGGAAATCTTCCAGCACGGGAGGTGTCTGGCACGCTGTCGCTGGCTTTGAGGAGCAAAAATACCCTTGCTATTTTATTGCTCCAGTGAGCAGCGACAGGCCAGGGTTCGAATGTAGCTGGCTGCAGATCTGCGAGACATTGCACATTGCTTGGAAACGGGCAGCCTGCTGCAAACTGAAGCAGCGTGTGCAGCCACAGAGCAGGGCTGCAGAGTCAGCTCCAGCCTTGCCTTGACCACGCTGACTCCAAAGGCTCAGCTGTCCACAAAACTCATAACATGAGTGATTTTACGTTGTCCAAAACATCGTGGTAGTGTCACCATTGCAAGCAGTCAGCTGTGAGCGTGGTTTTCCTGAGACCCAGAGCAGCCCTGCCTGCAGCACGAGAGGGAGGGATGCATCCCTATGCAAAGAGACCGATCTGGACCACTCTGCCTCCATCCTTCTGACTCACCCATCGTGGTTTCCCAGGCCCTGTGGAAGAAAGCATTCCTCTGGATGAAGAATGGCCTCAGCTTGAAGGAATTTTCTTGTGGGCATCATTTATGTCACCAAAACAGTTTGGGGGCCCCATTGGCTCATCCTTCCTGTTCACTATTGGATTTTTTCCATAAGGGGATGAAATCTTGGGATCAGCACATGCCTCCCCTAGAACGGCCCTAAGATCTGCTCTACCAGTCTCAAACTGGCCAAGCACAGAGAGGCCGCAGAGTGGCAACGTTCTAGATGGCAAGAGGCACTGGGGGCAGCATCAGCTCCTGGCCGACGGTGTGTGCTGACGGGCACAGGCAGCTTCTCCGCTGCGGCAGTGCAGGGCAAGAGCCAAGCAGATTTTGAAGAAAGGGACTCCCTGCTTCCCGGAGTTTGGCCACCACAGCCGCTCCCTCCCAGCACTGACTGCAGGTGGGTGCAAGCGCCAGCAGCAAGTCCAGGCAAAGGTCTAGGAGAGCTCCTGCTCCATGCCAGCCCCCT
>NW_009604465.1:0-4539 GCF_000690535.1 Cariama cristata | reverse complement strand
TGTGGAGGCGGGTGGCAAAGCAGAATTTTAGCCATATTTGCAGCAGTCTGTTCTTATCAGTTGCCAGAAGGACTACAGGACTTGCTGTTTCTTCTTCTGTGCTGGCTGCTTGCAAAGCCAGACACACGGAGCAGAGCCGGGAAGCAGCAGAATGCAGGTGTCTGGCCAGAAAGGCAGGGACTTGTTTTGGAGCATTACCGCACAACATGGCTGCACCGGCTGGTGGGAATGCCTCAGCTGGGCGATAACCATGTGGTGTGTACACACTCGTGCTGCTTGTTGTGGAGTGCGTCTATCAGAGAAGCAAAACCCTGAGGATTTGCCCTAACTGGAAGAAGTACCAGTGTGTAGGTAACATTTCCATCTCATTTTCCTGCCCCAGATGCTTGGCGTACCCACCAAACCACCGAAATGGCTGTTTTAAAGCCCCAGGGCCCAAAGTGGAATGGGTGCCAGGAGAGCACCACTGGCTGAGCGGCAGAGGTTTTGCCTGCCTTGCAGCTCACGCAGCTGATGGGTGACGGGAGCTGCTCCGATCGGAGCTGGGCAGCACCCATGTGCGTGTCTCCGGTGCAGCAGCTCCCAGGTTTTCCGACACAGCGCCTGGCGGAAATATGATGGGCTGTGTTGTAGAGGAGGAGACGACCATCACAGCTCTGCCTGGTTTTGCAGTCCAGCCATGTGCTCATGCACAGCTCCGTGATGTTTGTGTGAACAGGAGCCTCTTTGCACACAGGACCTGCCTTGGCATAGAGCATTTGGTGTTAGTCACGCACAAACACGGGGGCTGAGAAAGAGGTGTCTTCAGCTGCAATAAAAGCAGCCTCATTTTTTATTTCCCTTTGCCCTATTCTTATTTTTCTTCATTGGCCACCTCCTGTATTGAACAACCCGTTACAGGTTCAGGTAAGGGGTCCTTTGCCCACTACTGAGGTGCTCTCAGGTTTTGCCCAAGACCTGGCTTTCTTTTGCAGGCTGCTGCTGCTGCTGTATTTTTCTTTCTGTCCTACTCTGAGGGAGCCAAATGTTGGATAGGGACTAAAAATGACTGGCAGCCACGGGAAGAAGAGCACATGTAGCTCTAGGGGCAGGTATTGTCTCTGCTCACCGTGCCGTCCCAGGGGTGCCAGCCAGGGTAGTCTCTTTAACAAGCAGTTACACAATTTAGAACCACAAAATAGCCTGGCCTGCACTTCCAAAGGGACGAAACCCCGAAACATCTCCTGGGGCAGCAAGAGGGAGAAACAGATGCCAAAACCAATGCCCAAGACTCAACGGAAGGTTTTAGCTCCACCTTGCTGAAAAGAGGTCAAGGCCTTATCTTAAATGAATATATTTGCGGTCTAGCAAGAGGGATTCTGGAGGCTCAGGGACCCGTGATGTCAGTCCTAGAGATACAATTATCTCAGGGGGCGATGCCAGCACGGCAGAAGTAGGAAAAATGGGCTGTCAGGAGGATGGACGTGTTGCTGCCTGTTCCTGACGATCCAAAGAGGAACAGGAGCGAAAGCAGAAAAGACAGAGCACATTGGGGGATTTTCTTGTGACAACATCAGTGGAGATGAACCGAAGTGATCTGAGCCAAAATAGCCAACGTCAAACGTTAGCAATCAGCCAAGAGGTTGGAAAACGGCTGATCTGAGCCAAAACAGCCAACGTCAAATGTTAGCAATCAGCCAAGAGACTGGAAAACGGCGCGAGCCCGGGTTCGCCATGCTCCAGCATCCTGCCCTGCCCGGGTGCTGCGTGGGCTTTGCTGAGCCAGCCAGGGCTGGTTTGTGAAATGCTGAGCTCTGCTAGTGGGAGTCAGGACATCGTGAACTGAGCTAAATTCTGCTGGGAGAATGTAGATTTATGGTGAGGGAAAATGAACTGTGCCAAAAGGAACTGTGCTAAGATAGGGTGCCATGGAATAAGCCTCGCTGAACTGTGACTGTAGCGCAAAGCGAATCCATTGGGAAATGCTCTCGGTCATGTCTGCCAGCCCATCAAGTTAAAGTCTTATTCTGCCTTCTTAGACAGAAGGCAGAACATGGATATGCCCAGCTTGTACTCCTAAAGACAGAGGGAGCCTTGTTACTGACTTTGGTGGGAGGGGGAAGAACCTCCAAACTGGGGGGACTTTGCACACAGAGCACATGAAATGTGGTGTTCACTTCTCTCTCAGGCAGCTCTCGAGACAGAGGAGAGCTGCAGAGACAATGTTTTGCTTTTTGTTTGTGAAAGAAATGCAAGTGGATGGTGAGCAGGAGGGCTAGGAGAAGCAATAAGCTATACAGAAACGAAGAAAAGATACGCTTCAAGTACAAAGTGTAGCAAAGCTCAAATGTGTAGGTTTTTTCTCTTATCTCTTTCACAGGTCAAGCAGGAGAGGTAAGAAATCTGTCTTCAATTGCCACAAATACCCGTTCGTGTTAAGAATACCCAACTCTCCTCCCGGGGCTCTGTCACGCAGTCCCCTTGGCAGCCTTCCTACCTCACCCTGCCTCCCAGGGAGACAGAGGAGATGGATGCCCTGGCTCTCCCAAGATCGGTGCTTTCTGAGCTTTTTCCCCTGCGTGAATACGTAAGCCATTTACTAGCAGAGGTTTCAAGCCCTTCTTGTGGAGCTCACGCCCCGAGGCAGCAGGCTTTCTGCTCTTGGGTACTTTTCATGAAATGATGGATCCCCTAAGTTTCTCAGGGTCAGCAGCAGAAAATTGCTGTCTTGGATGACAGAGGGTTTTCTGCAGTACAGCAGCTTCATAAACCTGCCTCACCCCTCAGCCACCTCTTACATCACCCCCAGTGCATCTTTGTCCCATTCACCTGCTCATATATTTTCCCTCTCCTTTCCCCCTCTCCCCCTTTCTCTGCTCACCAGCTTTTTTCTCTTTTCCACATGTATCCCTTACTGTCTGTCGGCTTTTTTAATCTTCCTGACCCGGCACCTCCCTTTTTTGCTATTTTTCTCTTTGCTTCCACTTTTTTGGGGGTCATCTCTCTCTCCGTCCCTCTCACTCACCCTCCTCCACCTTCCTTCACGTCAGAGGGACACCGGGGACCAGCTGGACCCGTCTGATGCTGGCAGGTCTCGGATGTGGGTTGCCATGGCAAAGACCCAGCTCCCACGCTGATGAAGAGTGAAAAAAAGCCACTGCAGCGTCCTGACCAGCCGCTCCAGCCCCGCCGTGCAGCAGCAGCCCCGGGAGGGATGCGGGCAGCCCCAGTGACTGCCTTGTGCAGCGCTTCGCAGCTGGCTGGGAGCATGAGCCCTGCTGTAGTCCCTGGGAAAGGGCAATGAAAAAAAATGAACCCACGTGTCGAACACCTTGCAGGCCACAGAGGAAACGTGCCAGGCTGTGGGAGTGAGGAAGGGCGATCACCCCCACTTCACAGACAAGGAGTTCACACATCGGGCTGAGCCAAACTCAAAGCTGTAAGATGCGGCTGTCTTTCAGAAGCGGTGGGATGTCTGCAGTTCAGCCTATTCCCGCCAGCCTTTCAGCTCCCATGGCTTTATTGTTATCGTTACTGTTGCAAGTATTATTATTTAGCATCGGGAAGATAGAAAACAGCACCCATGTCCTTGTCATCACATTAATGCCAGCCAATCTTTCCAGCAGATACCAGGTTTCAGTCTTTCCTGCTGGGCCACATAATACAAGCTGCTCTGGAGCTGCTCCTCGCGGCGTATCTGATCCTACCAGGCAGGCAACATTTCTGTGGCTGAGGCTCAGAAAAGCGAGCTGGTCCCCCGGGGGTGGGCAGCACCCTACGGCCCAGCCCAGCGGAGATCATCGCGCCGGGACACCGGCACTGCCGGCAGCCTGTCCTCAGAACCTCCCTCTTGGTGGGCTGGGAGAGGCGTCAGCCTACGGTCAGAGAGACTCACCCGCCCTGGCGTTAGGAGCAGCTTTTAGTTCTTTAAACTGTCTCGGGCATTTAGGTCATTAAGGCAGGAAGGGCTTATTCTAAGCAGCTAGAGGATTGGTGGGAGTTATAGGAGACTCTCCAGTCTGATACTCTCCCTTTTTGCTTGGGCTTTTCTGTAGCACGTGAGGCAAAAAGGACGGCACCCTCATGAGAAAGACGGTCACTGCCACAGCGAGGGCCCCAGGCACGGCCATGAGAAAGGAGAAGGTGGTAGCTATCACCACGGCCACGCACAGGGTGATGAGAAGGGACAAGGTCACTGCCGCTCCCATGGCCATACCCACGGTCATGAGAAAGGCCTAGGACCTTCCTATCACAAGTAATGTCACGGTCGTTGGCATGGGAGAGGCTGGGGAAGGAGCAGGCACCTTCCAGGAGCTCCGTGCGGAGCTCTCCCCACGGCACAAGGGGACACGCGTGGCGACAACTCAGGGCGATTTCACGGTACCCGTGGACGATGCTCGCAGGATTCTGCAAGGAGGGCAATGCGCCTGACCTCCTTGTGTCCTCTGTGCTTTCAACCCGGTCGTTTCAAAACCGCCGTCTACTTCAACAAACTGCTTACTTATTTAACGCGGCGAAAATCCAGAGCGTGAGCCCACCCACTTCAAAACGCTGCCCCCG
>NW_009604464.1:113957-121790 GCF_000690535.1 Cariama cristata | reverse complement strand
AATATGAAACAGCATAATTTTCTTCTGTGATTAGGTGTTCCTATTAATTGGCTAAAATGCATTGAGTGGTGATAGGAAATTGTTTGGTTTGCATTTATTTGGAATAAACTCCAATGAACCAAATGTTAGTTTTGCAAAAATTAAAAGAAACATAAACATTACATAAATACTCATATGAAGACATTTAGATGCTGTATGTTTTAATTACTACTGGACTAAAACATGGACAGTGCATGATCTATGAATGGAAAGAGAAATGTTTTGCCCTGCTACAGTTGTGTGACTGGGTTTGCAACCCGACACTGTCATTTGTTGTGGCTTTCATTGTTGCAGGATTTCACTGTTAGAGTCCAAAACCTAGTGAAAGCTATGGTAAGAAATGAGCTTTTTGAAGTGCTTCTGTGTTTATGTGAATACAATATTAGTTTCTGGGTCTTGAAGTCCTATACAGTCACAGCATGGATTCTCTGACTGAAAAAGTGAATCATAGTATCATAGAATCATTTAGGTTGGAAAAGACCCTTAAGATCATAGAGTCCAACCATAAACCTACCACTGCCCAGTCCACCACTAAACCATGTCCCTAAGCACCACCTCCACAGATCTTTTAAATGCCTCCAGGGATAGTGACTCCACCACTTCCCTGGGCAGCCTGTTCCAGTGTTTGACAACTTTTTGGGTGAAGAAATTTTTCCTAATATCCAATCTAAACCTCCCCTGGTGCAACTTGAAGCCATTTCCTCTCATCCTATCACTTGTTATGTGGGAAGAGACTGACACCCACCTTGCTACAATCTCCACAACATCCACAGCCTTTCCCTAGTCTGCAAAGCAGGTCATCTTGTCATAGAAGGAGATCAGATTAGTCAAGCAGGACCCGCCTTTCATAACCCATGCCTGATCACTGCATGTGATGGCACTCAAGATGATCTGCTCAATAACCTTCCCCAGTACCAAGGTCAGGCTGACAGTTCTGTAGTTCCCCAGATCCTCCTTCTGGCCCTTCTTGAAAGTGGGTGTAAATGATGATAATGATCTTCCATTTTCTATAGGCTCTTTTTAATCCTTGGAATCATAAGGTGCTCTGCATACTTCACTGATTTACAAACTATGGACCTGATCTTTCTGTCCTTGCAAAAGAGAGAGCTTTTGTTTTCTACTGCAATAGACCTTCTGTTTTTATTCTTGATGAGCCAGAATATATCAAATTTTCATACTTTAGACTGTCACTGGTAACGTATTTAATGTACAAACATTAACCATGAACATTAAACATGAACCATGGTCATTTGGAGGCTCACATGCAGCAACAGAGGCAAGAGTTTTTAAAATGTTTTGAAAAAATGGCAGACATATTTGAAGTTGTATGGAATGTGCAGAAAGGGCAGAAAATATGAAAAAAAGTGATGCATCACATAATTGTGCAATTTGCTATGTTAATATTAGCAACATAAGGTAGTAGATATCTGTACATATCATAAAAGCTGATAAAGTGTGTTAGTTGTTACATTTAGCTAGACTACTGAAGTCTAAAAGCTAATGGTTTAGTGCTGCATAAATATAATTGGACTAAATTGGACCAAAGGGTCATAGATGTTTATGCAATCCTGTTACTGTACAATGCAGAAAATGAGATCAAAGTTTCAAACAAAACAAGCAGGAAAACAGAATTCCTCATCTTATGATATGCTAATAAATCCTAGATAGAAGGTCTGAACTGCAAAGCCAACTAAATTTAGGCTCACTGCTTTTTTTCTAGAAATGACTTTTTCATGGCCTGTTTAGATCCTTTGTATTCTGTGTTTATTCTCCTTTCAGGAAAGGAATTACTTTACAGAGAAAAGGAAATAGCAGGAGGGACACGAGGAAGGACAAGAAGAGGACTATCCCATGTGTGTCAAATTACATTAATAATTCATAATGTTCAGGATTGAACACCAGCTACCCTCACTATGCTCCAAATAGGCTGGTAACTTACCCCTTATTTAAGGTGTATCACTCATTTCATTCATTTGCTATATGAATAAAGGGAAGGTTGAATCCACTGAGTACATCTTTGCAGAGAAATGGTATAACTGCTGAGAGTATAGCATCACTTCTGTAGGTGTTAAGCTTTGTTTTAATGTCAGATTAAGCTTGAAGAAACACAATGTTCAAACAAAATGAATCTCAGAGTTTTGAAAGAGTTAAATCTACAGTGACTTGTTAAAAAAATTATACTGTAATTTTAAATTTTATATTTCAATATTAAAAAAGAAGGAAGAAAACAACAGAGGAAGAAAGCTTCTAGTGATGTTCATTATAACCGAGGTAATTACCACTTCCTTCAACATACAGATAATAACATTTTTAGTTGGGGGAAAAAAAGAAAAGAAAAAACCAACTCGGAGTGTTTTATGCAATGAATACTTTACAAAAAATAATGGAAATCAGCTGCTTCTGGTACGATCTCAGTGGCTTACCAGAAGCACCTGGAAACATTTATGCATGGTGAGGAATTTGTGCTGAAGAAGTGTTGCAGTTGCTGGGGACTTGGTTGTATTGCACTGTTGGTCTGTTCCTGGCTGCCAGCGAGATTTCAGAGTGTAGCGTTGGAATGCGTGGTGGAGCTGGAAAGAGAGATGTGAGTTTTTTATGGCCTAGCTGAGGAATTTAGGGAAAGAAAAAAAAAAAACCCACCCTTTAAAAGTGTTATAAAATGTGAGTAGTATTTCTACCAGATCTTGCCACTGACACAATCCTGGAGAACCACAAGGAGTCAAACAACTGGAAACAGGTTAAAGCAGTTTTGTGAGTTGTCACTTACCTGAAGGCTGAAACTGCATTTGATCTTAAAAATATTCTTGTGTAGATTGTATAAACAGAATTCTTCAAAAATGTTGATTATTAAAATAGAGACAATTTAGAAATCTAGAAAATGTGATCCAATCCAGAAGGAACAAAAAATTACTATGATTTTGTCAGACATAATCCATTTGGATCTCTTGATTTGCATTTTTCCAGCATCTTGGTGCTACTTGGTAATACAAAAACTCTGTGAATTTCCAAAACAATATAAATCTTTCTCCCAGTCAAGAAAACAATTAAGAGTTTGCTTGGGGGGAGGGTGAGAGGTTGTGTGGTTTTGTGTTTTTTGTTGGTTTTTTTTGTTTGGTTTTTTTTTTTTTTTTTTAAATTGGTTCTTATTTTTAAAAGAAGGTATTTTGTCTGCAAGCACTCCTCTTTCAAGCCATGGAAATGGCCAAATATTTTCAATAGCTGCTTGTTACCAGTCCTGAAAGAGAAATAACCCATTGTCTGTCCATGTATTTTCCAAGTCAGAAATGAAACTGTTAGAGACATGAATTACTGTCAAATGGTTTGAAAATTGACAGCGGATCACCATAAGAAGCTGTTAATGGTACTTCTAACTTTAAGCAACATCACTCTTTGTGTAGCAAGGAGAAAGGAAAATGGATGTTTTCACCTACCTAGTTGTCCAGTTCACATGTTGCACAACAGAACAAAGCAGAGTACATATAATTATAACTTGTCTGTCATGGCTGCATAGCTAACATTCTCAATCACTTTTCATCTGTCAAAAAGTTATCTCGCAATGTCCTAAAAATGTCTTTTAATATAGCTTTAAACTAACTGTACGTGAGTTACACTTAATGATACACTTAATCATAGAATGCATTCATTGAAAGTTACATTTAAAAAAAGAATATATGGTGAATTCTTCATTATGAAATTATTTTTAAAGATGGTCATGCTAAACAAAGTAAAACAATCTTTCAGTGTTATATACCTGAATTGAATGTTGGACTTCACATTTTTTGTCAGGGAAAAAAGAAAAAAAAAAAGTATTTTTTCAGCACCATTATATTTTATTCAGAGATTAAATTTTGATAAAGATTCGGTAATGTGAGTTATTTGCATAAAGAACTGTTTGGTGAGTCAATATAATCTGTAAATCTTCTTTGTGAATTCTGTGTTATGTTAAGGTCAGATGTTTTATCATCCAGTACAGGTTGTCTCTCAGTTTCTCGGAGGTCATGAAATATATTACATTACTTTCTACCTTAAAACCATGGCAGCATTACAAATATGTGTGTTGTTTGTATGTAATCAGATTTGGATAAGTTACAGAAAACTAGCAAGTTTTGTTTTTCAGTCACGAATTTCATATTAAGCTTATTTCAGTTATAAATGTAAAAAAAAAATGTTTTTTAATAAAACAATTGGATTGATTTGATACGTAATCAGTCATATAAACTTAAATTTAATTCTGTTTGAATGTTTTAGGATTTATAATAGAAAAATCATGAATACAGTGTCAAGAGGTGTTTCTTTACAACAAATACAAAAGTAAACTGTACCTTGTTTTTCATGAGGTCGTTCCCTTTCTACCCCAAGAGAAGGAGTCTTGATTCTGATGACTGAGGACAGAAGCGGAACTGAAACTTTGGACTAAGGTAGCAGTTTTCTGCCTTGAGGCATCTTTTAAAAGTATCATCTGCTCTTTTGGGTTTGACAGTCTTTTTAATCTCAAAATGAAGACTGCAGCTTAATAGGTTCTGCCCTTTTATTTGACTTTACTAAATTTCAAAAACATTTTTTATATAATTCTTTTAGTCTATCATCTTCCTGGTTTCTACTGGTTATGATCCTCATTGCACTGCCCAAACTGAAGTAAAACTCTACTAGTTTTGACTAATTTTGTATTCATTTTCTTTTCTTATATCCCTGTGTTTATATCTCCATGTTATTGTAACACTTTATGTACTTTACTGAGATGTGATAAAATATTTGATTAAGATTAGGTGGATAAAGAATAATGATCTTATTAGTTGTTCTCACTAAAAAGAAGAACCTGCATGACATTCTGAATGTAAGAACTGTATTTTTCTTGAGAGAGAAATACATAATGCTGGTTGAAAGCTTCACAGGTTTGAATTTACAGTTGAATAGAGATTGATTCAAGGCAAAAATAAAGACTGAATGCTGTTAGTACTGCAGCCACCTAACGGCAAAACTGCTCTGCCACTTTAATTCTTGGAAAAGGCTATGAATCAATGTCAGTATGAGTCAATATACTTGTTGACAAGACAAGCAGGTCTCATTCATATTTCAGGTTTCCTGGACAGCCACTGTATGGTCACTTGATAGGGCAGGGACAAGGAAGACTTGTGTCAGTGTAGCGTAAGGAGTCATGTCAGGTTTTCTGCTTGATTTTGCTCTTTACAACTCACAACTAGAATTCCTCTGGCTTAACCTAAAACATAGTCTAGACAGAAGGTGTCTTGATGGCATTTACTGATGGCATTTTGAAATACAGCAGTGGTTTTATTGACCATACTCTGCTGGGTCTCTAGTCTGTTTGTGCTGCTGTGCCCTAAAGAAATGCCACTGAGGCTGCAGTGGAGCACAACCGACCCATCGCTGCCAGAGCACCAGAATTGCATTTTTTCTCAACATACAAGGTCATGGCTGAAAAGTGTGCAGTTTTACATTGTGACCTTTTAATGTTATTGAAGTATCCACTGTAACCTTACAATTGCCTTCAGTACCCAGAATATTCTCAGTGCTGCAGCGGTATTAATGATTTACAAACACACGTAAAGTTTGTTTGTAACTATGTGTCTCTAAGGACATTGGTTTGCAATGCACATTTACATTCACTCTGCAAGCCAGAACATGCCAGCAATAAGTGTTAAAAAAAAATTGTCACTTTGGACCATATCCTCAACATCCTTTACATGATACATAGCGCCTCAGTTCTAAAGCCATCCTAGTGGAAAGCACTGTACAGTGAAATACTCTAAGGATGTAGAAATCAAAAGTGGTCTTTTTAAGACTAAGATTCCAGTCTAAATCCCAGAAGACTGAAATTCACTAAAAGAAAGGAGGAAGGAGAGAAGGGGAAAAAAGTGTTAGAGACAAGTATTTTTGTCAGCCAGTGAAGCAAAGGAATATATTTCTGTAAGACAATTGCAAAGAATGAAAATTGCAACAAGGAGTAAATCCTCATGCAGAAAAGAAGTCACACAGCAGCAGTGCTAACGGCAGCTATGGTTTCTTCAGGTTGGGTTCTCATTTAATTTGAATCTTTGATGCATATCTATATTAAATCAGTGTTAGTTTCATTATTTGATGGCAACAAAACTAAAATTTTTGGTACAGAGCTAGTGTTTGAAAACCACCAAAGGACAAATAATAAAGATTCCTCAGTGGTCCTTTTATTTATCAAGGAAGAAAGGTGCGTTGTCTGCACAACAAATTGAAAAAATAGTTGGAAACGTGACTGACTGGTTGATTTGTTCCTCTATATCCAAAACTGTGAAAATTCCATCTATTTTCCACTACCTACAAAGTTTTCATGTCTTCTGTTTTGAGTCTCAACTGAGTGAGAAAATATGTCTATCCCACTACTGAAAGTGAAATGTTCCTACACAGTACAATTGTGTCTTTGAGAATTCATTTTTTGTGAGAGCACTTAAACACTGCAGTCAAGGTGGCAGAGATATAACACAGGACTTTAAAACAAAGCCCACTTTCAGTGTATGCAACGAGGTTATCTGTTAAAGACGTGTTGGAAAATACCATGTTAAGTAGTGCTTGGTAAAGACTGAAAAACTATTTTGTTCATTCTTATTAAATCAATTACTAAAGAGTCCGCTTTCCAAAACAGTCATCCTAGTCCAATTAGTGGTTCACCCATTGCTGGTTGAATTCAAAATATTGACAGTTTTACTGAAAGTAATAAAGGACTAGAAGAAACTCAAGTGAAACTGAAACCATAAGAGAGACCTAACCATATACAGGAGTGACTAACATACAGCCTCAATTCTGGTATTTTATGAAGCATCTTTTTGGGGTTTTTGTTTTGTACGTATAGGTATTGGCACAAACATATGTTGTTGTTTATTAAAGAATTAGTTCAGGTCATTTCATTACATCTTTTGAAACCAGGCATATAAAGTTCCTGTAAATGAGAGAGGCAAGGCAGTGCTTTTTCTGGGCTCCCAGGAGAGTCTGTCCATTTAGACAGTCATATGACTGAGACCAGTGAGGAAGAACTGTATGTCGGGATTGAGCAGTGGAGTTCAGGAGTATTGCAGGGTATCATGAAGTTTTTATTGTCAAAGAGATTTGTATGGAAAATTATTAATCTTCTTATTTTCAACCCAATCAAGAAAGTCTGACCAGTTATTCTCTAGTAGGCCCTAAATTAATTCTCACATAAACGTATGAAAACATGTTTTGGCTTTACAGAACCGGAACAAAGAGCCTTAAACACTGACATTCTAAGCAGGGCCTTAGCTGTTGTGGTGGATAATGTTTTGCCCAGTTCAAGACTTATTTTGCATTGTTATTATCATAATTTTTTAATCCTGAAAGGTCAGCTGTCAGGAAGAGCCGAAGTTTATCGTCTTTTTTTCCCCTCCCCTCAGGTTTTTCAGTTGGTAAGAAATAATGATGAGTTTCAATGGCAGGTATTATTTCGAATCTGTCATAAGAATGGAAGCATACATATAGTCTTCTCAGGTACATTTCTGCAGTGGTCTTGCTAAGAGTAAGGAACGGATTTAAATGAGGAATGTCAAACATAGGCCTACTCTCGTATGTAATCTTGCAGAGGGATCATTGGACCAAAGAAATCAGACTAAAATTTTCGCTTCTTCTCACAGAACTGTAATATAGATGGTCAGTTTGAGTGGAGGCTTAAATATCTAATCCTTTTCTCTGTAATTGAGGAGTTTCTATAGTCATATTCCAACACACAAGGACTTTGATACAAGTCAGTTATAATTTAGCATTGAAATTACTGGCAAGAGTAGGCAGCAGGAA
>NW_009604464.1:111147-113947 GCF_000690535.1 Cariama cristata | reverse complement strand
AATCAGCGGCAATCTCATTGAATGTACTGACAACTGGATCAAGATGCTGATTTGCTGCGACCACAGGTTGCTGTGCTGACCATCTGGTGGGCTCCTCTACTTGTTTCTCATCTGTTGTTGCTTGTCTGTATGAGGAAGTGAGAGGTGCTGTCAGAAGCTAAGACATTGAATTAAACTAATGCAGTTAAATGCAGAGATACATGAATAGCCCATTTACTCTGTGGTTTAAAAAAAAAAAAATTAAATACTTTTTCTGATTATTTTATGTTGCTTGGGAAGTAGTTTCAGCTAAACTTGAGTAGTCATTTGCATTCCAAGAAGGGGGTAGTCGCTAAGGGGATATAATAAAGGAATGTAAGTGATAAGCTTTTCCATGGTGATGAGGAATTAGATGGTAAGCCTTCAGTCAGAGTGAGGTTATATCTTTGTTATGCATGTACAGCTGCTATCACAAATATGTCTCTAATCCTGAGAGACATCTTTGCCCACTACAGTACTGTATGTAATAAACAGCATAGCGGTTGTATTTGCCAATGTGTAAGTGATCATCACAGAAAGCAGTTCTGTTCTGCTCTCCTCTATTTCTGTTAGCACAGCAGCTAGGAAAAACAATGAGTGTACAATTCAACTTATAAAATCTAACTTTTTTTTTTTTTTGCAATGAAATACAGCAAATATAATGAAAAGCATTCATTCTTAACTTTTTCACATATCCTAATCATTTTTGTACAATCTTTATTTATATACAGGGCATTTTCTGTGAACCTGAGCTTCCATTCCTTCACAATTTGTACTGTTTTTACTTCAATGTAAGCAAGTGTTAAACTTTCTGAACAATCAAGCACTGTTTTGCACAGGTAGAAATGCTGATACAAACTGCAAGCAACAAAAAAATCAGACCTTAAATATTCATTTTGAGCCCTCTTTTTCTTTGTGCCCCTTAAACATGAGTCACTCTTGGCAGGAACAGCCAGACCTTCACGTGCACACAAATGGTATTCTGTTTTGACTGGCTATGCTTCAGTAAATGATTTATATATTAACAAAGAGTCAACGACAGCCTGATTTGGGATCTGGAGCCCTGGACTGAATCCATTGCAGGCTCTGGCGCTGATGATTCTTGATTGCTAATGTTCACAATGGCAGCATTGGCAGGGTACTAAACAAAAACTTATTTCTGTCTTCTGAATTGCTGTCTTCAACAGCTCATGATTTTCTTTTGCTGTTGTTCCCTAAATATAGCAGATGAGGAGACAGAAATGGGGAACAATCTAAGTCAAATTGCCTGAAAAATCTTTAGTACTCGTACTAAACAGTTAAAAGTGTGAGACTTACCATTGTTCATGGAACCAGCAGAAGACCAATACACTGTTTACATTCCAATTAAATTTTAATTTGGGGTGTGAGTTATAATAAGTAGTTCATAGGCCTTATGCTGCCTATCTACACAGGCATGAATTTCATCTTGAGATAGATGATTCTGGAAAATAAGGACTATGTATGCTGGGACCATATCAAAACAATTGTGAAAGGATTTTTTGGATTATTGGTTATCTGTTGCATAAGATACTTCATGTTATATTATTTAAAATTAGAACATTTGCATAGCATCTTTGATAGCAGCTGTAGTTCATTATTTGTGTTTCAGTGGAGCCTGATCAGAATCAGGCATAGTCAGTGCATAAATGTTCAGATTTTCTTTATGAGTTATCTTAGCAATACATTTTATATGTTGATGTTCAACAGTAAGAACAACAAGAAATGTATGATATTTCTGAATAAAATAATAATCTCTGATACCTCAAAAATTAGATCTATGAAAGTATTTCTCAACACTAAGTACTACATTGCCTACTTTTCAGTACACACTCGTATTAATGAAGCTATATATCTAAGCGTAAGAATCACGAAAACTGTAGTCACCAAGAGATGGAAATACCAACAGGAATCTTGTTTCCTAAATGCTTATCTGTCTCTGGGATATAGGATTTAATTCTGGTTTGCAAGTCAGTTGCTAATTCCACTGACAAACTTTTGTATTGAGATCACTTTCTTTCTTTTATGGAAGACAGCAGAAGCTGTGTGGGTGGAATACTCATGTGTAGGCCAGACAACTCATATTCTGCTGTCTTTTTCTCAAAGTATTTGAAGTTCCAGTTTTCAATAGTCAGCTGTAACTATAAGTTGTAAGGAAATCTTGAAGCAGAAGATGTTGTTGAAGATGATACAGTCCGCATGTATTATTTATGTATTATTGTAATGGGAAGAACTCTTGGATAAGAGGTTAAAATTCCCAAGCAATGAACATAAAAGAGTAAGCAATTATATTGAAACTTGGATGTCTCTTTTCAAGAGCCCATGAATCTTGTAAAATATAGAATCAGACTCCTTTTCTTATTTAATGAGCTGATGAATAGTATGAATTTCTTGAACTGGGAGAGCAGTGGACATGTGCTCTGCCTCCGAGCACCTTGGAAGTTTATAAATTTGGAGCAATCACCTGAGCTGTGAATTGGTGACTTCCAGCAGCCAAAGCAATGGAACATAGATCTGTGTCCTGAGTCTAAAACGTTTTGCTAGATTTAATAAATAAATTTTAAAAATCCTTTTTGTGCAAAGATCAACCTATTAGATGCTACACCTTAGTGCAGCTATATGTCATAGAGCTATGTTCCCTTGTTTTGGTATTCTAGTCCTTCAGCTGTCCCCATTGTCTACCCATTGGTATAAATGCTGAGATTCTCCCTGATACGCAGGTAGTTCCTTTGGTGAGTGAAGTAGAAGAGCTGATGTACACTTG
>NW_009604464.1:47772-111116 GCF_000690535.1 Cariama cristata | reverse complement strand
TTTCCCTACGTGTAGAATAGATATTTAATCCAAATCCAAAGAAGTTATACAGCATAGATGCAGCTTGTTTTCACTACTCAATTCAAAACTATAGTGTACAGGTGCATGTTTCTTCCACAGCTAGTATTACTGGAGCCTGTGGAAAGGTCTGGAAGAGCTGGCTCTGGAGAATAAGAGGAATCATTAAAAAGGTTACCTAAAAACAGGTCCAAAATTATTCTGCCTCAGCTTAGAATGTTAACTAAGGACTTTTAATGCTGGAAATGAACGAATGCCTATACTGTGCAAAGGAATACTGTACAGGTAGCCCAATGCTAGTGAAGGTTTAAGTCACTAAGTTCATACGACAGAGCCCTTTACCAGACCAGGCTTGGATGTGGAGAAAATACAATGATCTCCTAACTTCATAACCTTTATATCTCCAAGAGACATACATGAAAAGATTAACAATTCAGAAGCCCCTGACTGCTGTGGAAGAAAAAAGCACTACTTAGCTCGCTTTGTTAAATAAAATTTTTCTGACATCACTTATGGAAGACTAAGCAGAAGGCTAAAAAAACGCTATCTTTTGCCGATACATAAATCCCTCTGAACAAGGGGATTGTTTGTTCAGTGAGGGACATGGAACAACAAAGATGGAACTTGGTAAAAGTGAGGGAGGAATGAAGACTCCTCTAAAATTCTCCGAGAAATGTCTCCCAATACTCATGAGTAATCAAATTAAACTTTACTTGGTATAACCTCGAAAGATTGATAAGAGGGAATAGCCTGTCAAAGACTGGATAATTGCCCAATAAGCAACAAAGACAGCAAAAATCTGCAGTAACTGGAGGAAAGGTAAATGTGGCAGGGGGACATCACGACCATCGACTCGATTCAAGACCAAAAAGACTTGCCCCCTCTCATGTGCTTGTAAGGAGCATGCAAATGAGACGAATTTAATATTAACTAACCAGTAGCAGAAGAATGCTGAATTTGGCTCAGAAACAAAACTTTCTAAGGAGGTGGCCCACATTGAGGGATGAGGATAAAAAGGGGACGGCAAACAGTATTGGCGCGTGCGTTCTCTCTCCACTACCTCTCTCCCTCAGGACTTTTTGGGACTTTGGGACTGCAGATCTTCTGGGTGAGCGCTCCTACAGACCAGAGACCCCTCGTTGGCTGGACTAACACTGGAACCTGGACTGGTGATCCCTCTCTCACTCCCTCTCTCTCTTTTTCTTTTTATTCTTTTGCTTTTCTTTCCTAGTAGGTAACATAAGGTAGAAACTCCAAACGTATGGCAAGCTATAAGCATTTCTGCTGCCCAATTATTTACTAATGAGCCCATCTATTGAATAAAAGTCTTTGTTTCCCTATGGACCTGGTACTATGTTTTCCTTTGTCCACATCGAGGGGAATCGGCAAATCTGAGTCACCTGTTCCTCCTTCTGGGCAGGACATGACATCGCCATACAGTAAATAAGGTAGTTCTGTTATTTAGATGTCCTACAATGTGAGATAACATTGCAGAGAGATACATAGGTTGTCTCAGTATTATCTCAGTTTCAGTAAGTAACTGTTACATGAAAGCTCAGTGTCATGAGCTTTTGCTTTTGAAATAGCAGTGAATTTTCTGTTTCCCCTATCAATTGATTATCATTTTTATAGGGACACTGCATTGTTCATTGACATTGACCCAGAAGACTTGTGTCCAAAATTGTACAGGTATATCAAGATATGGTATTTTTTGCAAATAAAAAAGTCATACCTACACATTTTTTTCCAAACATGGATTAAACAAGCTTCATGAGAGCTCTCTGAAAATACAGATTTCAATTAGAACAGTATGAACTAAAACTAATAAATGTTTCAGAACACGACTGAATCAGTCCACCTGACCCTGCAGCTCCAAAGTTGATTTCAAAACTTCAGCAGGCCCCCAGCTTTCTCAGATATAGTGTGGATCTGCCATGCATGCCTGACCCAGGGCTGGCCATTCTGGATTTTCCATCTACCCCAGACCTGCGATGGGTCAGTATACTGCTTGCAGAAAACAGTAGCCTTGATGTTCCAGGTGCTAGGACAGCTCAATTAGGTATTAAAACAGGTTTCCTTCAGTGGAGTTGGCAAAAAAAAAATATTTCCTTTAAAGTACTATTTGGGCATTTCAAGCCTGTTTTTTTAAGAGCATTTATTTGTATCTATTTTAAAGGGAGAAATGGTGGAACAGAAACAAGTTGCTTGCCACATGTTATCCTGTCAGCCAGGGGCATGGGCCTTAGTAGTATACTAGTGAAGCAAAGTATTTTGTTTTCTAAGGTAGATATCTTAATACTAGAAGCTATGTAAGATACAACTACTTCTACTCTTCACTAAGCACAAATGCTGCAAAATTCAGTCATCAAGCTCTAGATTAAATTATCAAATGGAAATAACCAAGAGCTCAGAAAAATGTGAAATTACCTTTTTCATTGTTATTCGTATCTTCTCCGCACAGAGGTGAAGGCAACTTCAGTAAGCGTAGGTATCTGGAGCTACTGTAAAAATCTGTGTTTTGTGTCTCCAGTCTGGACAAATGTGACGTTTTAGTACGTAACATGGCTATGCTGATTGGCATAGGTTCATTTTTAAAGTCACATCATCAATGTGTTACATAAGTTAAAAACAGGATAAGCATAGTTCTTACCTGCTTCTGTTTTGGAAAACAGAGCATTTAACCTACTTGCTCATTTTGAAGCCTGATTTTTTTTTTTTTTTTTTTTTTTATTCGTGATTCCCCCATTGGAGAAAAGGTTTCCTTGCCACTGTTAGCTTTTTCACCTCATCCTGTTAGTATTTCCACATTCACATATTGTTTTACCACTAGCTCAGAGGACTTAAAAACTAAAGCAAACTTGGAATGAGTCTGGTAAATGTAGGAGAAAATGATGGAAAAGAGATGGCATTGCCTGAAACAGAAGTATTTTGTAGTAAATCATTTTTACAACTTTTTATTCCAGCCAGCTCAGTATTATAGCTGAGCTACCACTGAAATGACAAAACCTCAATCATAAAATTGCAGAAGTTGTTCAGCATTTTCAGGGTGAAAACTATCAATGTACGAAGGCAAACAGCTGTTTTTCTTGGTCTGAAACTGAAGAAAGTTACAAAATTCTAAGCATAAATAGCAACAATTGTCAAGGTCTTAAATAATTTTTTTCCTTCCTTTAGCAAGGATGATGGAAAGGAATGCTGAAATTCTGCGATTTTCACCCTTAGCAAAAATTTGAAAATTTGCACTGTGTAAAGCAGGGCTCTCCTGGTAGTATAATGAGGCAGTTTACACAAGGCTAGTATTTGTTCAGAACCTCAAAGGCTAGACTTTGTTGTTATTTGACTGCAACACCTACCAGAAAAATCAAGGATCTGCAGGAAGCGATACCAACAATTTAGTCAGTGGGTTTGTTGAATTAATGGCCTGACATAAAGCTAAAAATCTTCAGACTTTGTGTTCTACTCTAAATGCTACTGACTGGATCCCTTTAAAAGCAAAGGGTGTTGACCAGGGTGTAGTACTGGTTATTGTGGCATAGGAACAAAGCACAACCTCTGCATCCTGCATCTCCTTTTAATCTTAGGCATTATATAAACAAGCCGCAGAGGATACAAGCATTGCTTCAGAAAGCTTACAATCTATGTGTCAGACAGGTTGTGACAAGCAGAGGAAAAAGGAAAAAGACCAATTAAGTATGTTTTGTGAGCAGAAGTAGCAATCTTCTTGTGGTTGTTTTTTTTTTTTTTTCCTTGGTGGTTTTGGTGCAGTGGTTTTTTTGTTGTTTTTCTTCCCTTCTTTTCAACCTAGTTGTGAAATGAGGGTCTGAAAGCAGAGGAAGCTTTTCAAAGACTTAGTAATTTCTGTGGGGGATTTTTCTTATGCTTTAAAGGTAGCTAATGGAAGGAATTGTGGAGGTGTTTGAGTAAGTATCAGAATTCTCCCACAAGGTTATTTAAGTATTTTTAAAAGGTAACAGAGTTAGCCCTTATGTTATACACAGCTAAACTCTGTAGCTTTGGCTGATTATCATGAGGTTCTCCATGTTTTGTCCTAAAACGTGCTTTAAAGCAGTTTAAAAAAATTACTGTTTTCCACCCTACATCAGCCTTTATTTCACTTGAGGGCAAACTGAATCTTGAATGTTTAGGAATATTTCAGGATGAAATGTATTATTTCAATGTAAAACAGAATGAGACTCTGAAAGTGTCTCATAAGCTCAAAACCCAATGATTTGTGAACTGAACAACAACAGAAGTCTTCAGGAATTTTTCTGAGCACCAGTCGTTCATGACATGAAATCAGTTCATAAAATCAAGTACAGTAATTCTTTATTGGTATTTACCTTCCCTTCATTCTCAAAGGTTACCAATTCAGTGCAAGTATCTCATGCAGTTTGATGGAAATGCATTCCCTGAGCTGACCCTGAATCAGCTTTTGCTTATGGGTTTTTTTTTCATTTTTGTTTTCTGTTTGTAATTTTAAAAAGGGAACTGAAATGGGTGTCACTGAGGTGTCTTAATGTTTTGGAAGAACAGGTGGATTCTGCGTTTGGTGTTTCAGGTTGAGAGTTGTTTGGTTTTTTTTAATACAAACCTGGAGCTGTGAGGTCAGCCAAAACAAAGTACACAGCATTTCTTAGATCTCTCCTATCAAATATCTAGTCCTTAGGTGAGGTGTGAGTAGTTTAATATCCTCCTCCTACAAGCTCTTATTCACACAATTATTTTAACAAGAAGATTCAAAGCATTTGCAACCAGAAAACTTACTTGTTCAACGTATCTGTGTAGGTATTTGGGATCAAATCTTGCAAGGGCTCTAGTGACTCAAAACTGTGTAAACCCGAAGAAAATTATTTAGCTTACATGGATTTCTTATCTTACTTGCATGTAGCTGATATCAGAATCGGATCCATTTTTTTTCTTTCCCAACCTAAAGAACATCAGGAGGATCATCTTATCTGGAAAGCAAAAGCCATCTTTCAAATCAAACAAGAAAAACCTACTGTTATTGACATTTGGTAATGCCACTCCTGTGCCACACAGGACAGTATGATGACTTTTGTGATGCCTGTGCAATGTACCATCCAACTCTGCTCAGTTTTGCACTGTTCTCTGTTTGGATTGTCTTTGTTTGACAGAGTGTATTTCTGAGGTTTGACTACAAAAGGAAGAGAAGTAGGATTATTGTGTGCTTTTTAAGCGTAAGTGCATTCCCACAAAGAGTTGATTTTGCTGTTTCCAAATATGAAAGAGCCGGGAAAATGCCTCCTGGCAACTACAGGTATTTGTAGCTTGGGTTGGATCCAATCGATCCCTACTTTTCTGCAGTTCTGCAAAGAAACAACTCCTTACATGGATGCCTCTGAAAAACACCTAAAGGATTCAGTAGCTCATCGCTTAAATAGAAGAAACTTCCCAAGAAGCCTGTTTCTCTTAAATTTGGCAACTTCCAGCTTGAATTGAAGTATGATAGATACAGCAAGCAGTCCATAAACTAAGATATCCAGGAGAATTATTACCTTTATATACTTTGTCAGAGATTTTGGTTTTTGCTGTTATCTTCTAGGTGATTCTTGAATGTTTTGTAGGACACGTCCATTTGTCTGTGTTTTGTCTTTGTTATTGTTACATAATAGGAATGTTGCAAGCTTCAAGGTATGATATGAGCCCTACTTCTCCGAATGTTTGAATGAATTTCAGCGAGCATGCAAAATTAGTTTTCAGTGAATTAAAGTACTGAGAGGTATGGCTTCCTATCTTATGGTGAAGGGTATCACAAGCAATAAAATTCCCATTAACCTAAGTTAGCAGGACTTTCAGCTCCCATTTGCACTTTCACAATTACAGTAAGTAGTATATGGAGCTTTGTTATAAGGCTTGTTGAAAAGGGAGAAACTATATTCCATATCTGGGACACAGACTTTGAAGTTGCTTTCTTACTCGTAATTCTCTTAGAAAAGTGAAGATATGAATAGCTAGAACATGAGAAACTTCGTACACTGGAGTTTCATTCTTGTGTTGCCATCTTTTAAATCCACAGTAAATTGTTAATTTCCATCTAAATCTTCCCAAGAGGTTTCCTAAGCAATTTCCTCACAAGTCTTCCATTCCTGTCCAGTGCCATACGGACTCAGCTCTTAGATAAGAACTCTCTTATTCCTGGAAAGAGCTGAATAAAGATTTGGATTTTATAGTTTTATAGAATACTCACTGTAACCATTGTTAATAACTGGTTTTGGTTACAGTGAGTATTCTAGAAAACTTTAATTTTTTTTTTCAGTTATGACATACACTAATGAAACTTTGACAAGCATCGTCATTTGGAAGGGAGAGAGAGAGAAAGAGAACAGTAAGTTGTAAAAGAAGAGTTCTCTGTGGGGCTGCGTGTTGTTGGGTTCAAGCCTGGCTGAACATTAGCTGCATTCTACTTGACTCATCTTGCTGTTGATCTAAAATTAAGGACTAGGCTCGTAAAATGAGACTAAATGGTTTACCCCCTGCTCTTGCATGGTTATAAGAAAATTGTGTAAAAATTAATAAACTCCAGAAGAAACACTGGTCATAACTGAAAGTCTCAACTCAAAAGCCTCATGGAAAAATGTACTGAATAGCTCATAGTCCACAAATTAAAAAGTGGTTGCCTGATAGCTGTCAAAATGCACTTGCTAATGGGGAATCATCATTGATGGGTGTGGTTCTATATAAACTCCTTAGGGGTCTCTTCTCAGCTTAATACTACTTAGTGTTTTTTCTTAGAAATTTTCTGAAGGAAAAAAAAAATTTACTCCTCAAAGGGGCTTATACATTTAAGTCAAATCCTGAGAGATTACAAGCACCACCTTTACAAGCTAAATCTTCAGTTTTTCTCTTTTTCTTGAGACTAGCATCTTACTGAAGTGAATAGCGTTTGTCCACACATAAGGCCTAGTTCAATCCTAGCAGTTTCCCCACAGGAAAATGTGAGTAGATGGAAAAAGGATTGAGTACAGATATTGGAGCCTGATAATTCTTAAGTCTTAGCTTTTCTTCAAATTTTAGGCACTAAAATACCAGTAAAATCAATACAGGGATCTATCCATTTCTAGAAAGGACCATAACGCATCATGGAAGCACCTGGACAATAAAGACAAGACCACATAGGGTTGTTACACATTTTGTTATTTTCTTCAATTATTAATGTACTTCATTGATGCTTCATAACTTTTAATTAACATATCTGGATCTTATGGATGCTTGGAGCCTTTTAACCTCTTTGAGTTCCAGAGAGCACAGTTAGGTTTGTTTCAGTAAGGCACTGTACTCCAATTCAGTAAAAGCATTGAAGTTGAATCTTTTAGAATGTATTCAGGGTAGATTTTAGCATCTAGCTAACAGACTGTCTTAGAGGAGTCTTCAAATAAATTTTTGTTATTCTTTCTTAATAAAAACCTTGTGAATCATTAAACAAATAAATAAAAGTGCACTGTTTTACCCAAATTATCTCCGAAACAAAAATAATGTTTTATATTCAGATTTTAAATAATTTCATGTTACCTGGTTTTTAAATATCTATAGAGAGGTTGTACTGGAATACCTGCATTTTTCAAATTTACATTTGTATCCAATTACAATCAACAGTGCATTGGTAGCGTAAAACTACAGGCAGTGGGAACCAACTGAGGAGTTCCTGTTGCATTTTCAAGAGGGCTACTGCAGAATTCTCTGGGTAAATATGTGCTGAAACGCTCAAGGCAACAATAATCATTGCCTTTTACACTGTAGAAACTAAAGTTAAGGAATCATACAAGCAGTTCAGCAGAGGTCAGTTTTTTAGACTTTTTTTTTTTTCTTTTTTTTTGGTCAGGACATGGCCTTTTTGCAAAATTGGGCTTGATGTTATTTGAATAAAAGATGGCAATTTCAATCCTACTGGTGCATGGGGATAACAACAAATCTATTTTGTTCATTCCTGTGGACCTCTGTCTTCACTTCCATCTTCACTTCCTCCACTAGTCAAGATGTAAGGTGTTTGATCAGGAGCAGACATCTATTTTTTTGCAGAAAAGAAATGAATGTTGGAGGATGGTTTTGGATGGTTTCGATCATGTCAAAAACATGAAGCAGCTTGTTAATCTAGCGTTGTCTGGTAGAAAAGAAATATAAAAGCTTTTTAATTTGTTTCATTTTTATTTCTTTGTTTATTAAATAATGTATATTTGGAATATTTTTGAAAAACCCAGGAGAAAGAAAGTACTTTTAGATGGAATATTTCTTCGCTTGCATGCACAGAAACAAGTGTCTGCCTTTGATAACCGTGCAGACATTAGACTGAATATTAAAGAGGGTTGGCAGCTACAGTACAAACTGGGGCACTTGCCATTTCTGGATAAACTGTGTCATTCTTACCAGAAAGTCAGCTAGTAAATGCTCCAGCGTTTTGTCTGCTGTGTTTCTTCTTTGGCAAAACAGAAAATGAAGAATAAATGAACTGAACTGGGAATTGTTTAAACTAGTTATTTTCAAGATGTGAGTTTTCAATTTAGCTTTGAAAGTGCCATTATTTAGTGGAATACCAGTGCTTGGAGAGATGCTGATTTGCCAATGGTTTGCTGTATGTGTAATAAAATGCTGGATAAATCACAGATAGTAGACAAAAAAAAGCCTGCTCTGGTCATTGCAGAGCCTCCAAGTATTTGGACAAGCAGAAAGGTAAATCAGTCTGCAGTATCTCCTTGACAATCCATATTATACCAGCCAGTAGTCTGTATACTAATATAATACAAGATAATACACTGCTTGTATAACTTCTGCCAGGATAGACATCATTGTATTCCTGGAGAAGCTGCATGCCTGTGACTGGTGAAATTACTGCCTTCTTTTCACTTTAGATTCATTTTAATCCTCAGAGGAGCTGTGGTTGTTTGAAGGCACTGTCTCTCTGCTGTGGATTAAAGTTGGCATGGAGATAGCAAATACTTGGTTCAGCTAGGACCAAAGCTTGAGCCTTTTCTTACTGGTGTCAAATACAAAAAGTCAATTGACTTTGGTACTTGGAGAATTCGGCTGCTAGTCTGGAAACACAGGTAGCTGTTTCCACCAGTCCACCTCCATTAACAAAAGGAACTTGTGCTTAATTTCTCGTCCTAGCAGTGGTTTGCACACCTGCAAAACAGCAATTACAGCTAACCTTAGGTGGATTACAGTATTTATGGTTTTTAAAGTGCAACATCTTTGTGATCTGATTGTTTGTGTATGAGGGAGAGCTTTACGGTTTTGGTATTATCCTTTCTGTCTGTACTGGTTTAGTTTCATGCCTCTGGTATGAGGAAACCTTTACTTAACTCAAATGCCTGGCACAAAGAATTTCCTTAGAGCAACAAATGACTGGTCTATATGAAATAGCTAGATATTTCTAGTTTAATGAGAACTCTGTGAAATCCACATATGCTGTTAACAGTTGAGACAATCATTTATTTGATATTGGAAACAGTTGTGTTTTATAACACCTGCTTGATCTTTTTAAATTACATTGCACGTGTTTACCACAGTTATTTGATGAAGTATAATTTCAGTTTAATTTTAATATTTCTGGTCATTCTGACCATGTTTTCTTTCTGTCCTGCTGGGCATGATGGGTCAAAATTCTACCTCGTGAACAAACCTATTTCAAGACTCTTGAGTAACTTAGAATAATTTCATCTTTACTGTCACCTCCCTGCTTTTTTTTAAGTTTTGTTCCTGTCTCCTTGTTGTGCTCTGAGATTTTAATGATTGTATTCAGAGCAATTTACACTTCTATAACCAGGCTCTCAAAATGCTGATCAAACATTAATAAAGCTTCACAATGGAGCTGCTCAGGAATATTTTGATCACCTGTTTTATGGAACACACGGATTCATCAAAACCAAGAATCCGTTTTGATAAATTTTCCATTTAGAAAACATTCTGACAGAGTTCTGAAGCAGACAAACCCCACATATTTCAACAAGAGTTTCACATATTTTGGAAGCAGCTTTTCATTTGGATAATAATTATTAATTAAAAAAGGTGAAGACAAATTAGGCATTTTAAACTCATAAAATTTTAAAATTTCGATTGATGAGATTTTAATTGACCAAATGTTTAGTTCGCAAATATTTGCAAAATTTCAGTTTGGTGTCCCATTTGAGATCAAGGAAAGAAATGCAAAAGGAATATACATACCAGAGAAACTGAAACACGTGAATAAATCACTGAACCGGGGTGCATTATATGCCAAGTTTTGGCCTGACAAAAATGCCAAGAAAGAAGACAGTTTGAATAATCTAATGTATGCTTAATGTATAATTAGTAAAATCTCAGGTCACTTACAGATATCATTGTTCTTTTGTCTGTTCACAGGAACACATGCCTTTGGAGAATAAGCAAAATCAGTCTCAAGAGCAGCGTTCACTTTCTGTTTTCTTCCCTCTATGCTAACCTATAGATGACATTATCTCCCATTAATTAATGCTTTTAATTAATTTTAGGCTAAGACTATGGAAATCATTAATTTCCATTGGTCAAGTTAAGGTTCTGGAAGATTTAACTTTATTTAATGAGTTGACTTGATAACTCTGTCGATATTCTTTTGTATTTTTAATTCATATGTATTAACATAGTTAAGTGCTATTGTGCAGTGTATTGTACAATGTGATAACATACTATTTCAGAAGCAGCATATATGAGCACATAAACAAAGGCTGATTTAACCTGTATGTGCATTTACATCACACCGTATATAAGCCCTGTAACATACAGGTGGTATACACATGAGGAATTTAAGGTAGCAGTCAAAAAAAAAAAAAATCACTTTGAGCTTGTTTTTGTCAGAGTTTTGGTTTGAAATTGATCTGATCTGATCTGATAAGGTTTATAGACAGATGACATCAATGCTAAATGCTGAGGAAGGAGACAATACACAGTAATTAGTCCCAAAGCAGTTTTCTAAGCCCTGGATAGGAAGCTCCATTCTGCAGGGTCCTGGGGGTCTATGGAAAGATGCTGGAGGCTCTCAGCTGTCCACTGGAAGATGCACACAATCTATGCTTCATAGCATCACGCAGCACCTTCCAGGATGAAGCCCATCAAGATCGGTAAGCACACTGATCTGAGAGCAGTCTGATCCAAGGTTTTAATTTCATTTCTGCTCCCCAGAATCAGGAAGTCCATCAGTAAGATCCGCTGTCATTTGGCACAATAGGATTATAGGCTCAGAAATTAGATGCTGTCATGAAGACAATGCGCTTATCACTGGCATTTCTTATTCCTTTCTCATTTAGAAATTACCTTCAGCATTTAGCTGATTTTTCTCAGCAATTACATACATAGGCTTTAAATAATTGGGCTTTCTTAGCTACCTCTGTGATAGAGTAATAAGCTTCATTCAGCTGATAACCCTGTGTGGGGCCAAACTTACAGAGAGGAACTGAAGGAAATATCCTGTTGTGGTAAGTAGCCTGTGCCTGTAGCTCTGTTTGGTGGGTATTTCTTTGTTTTCTGAATATTCTATTCATGTGATGCAAGACACACATTAATAGGTTTTGCTTGTGCTGAAGTTGATTTGGTCAGTTCTCTTAAACCCATGGATTTTTCCCAAATTTAGTCAGTGTTAACTTGCCGCTATTCTTCTTTCTTGAGGGTTTGCCACTCTACGTTCTCTGTGTTGTGCTAACAAAACCAAGGTAATAGCCAAAGACAGCTCAGCAGTGACAGGCTAAGGCATGCAATTGTCTCCTCTTGCTGAAGCAGTGGCACTGTTGGGCAAACAATTCAATAGAGAGGATGCACAAAATAAAGTTATTGGAATCCTGTGGTTGATGAATTTATCCAGAAATGAGGAAGACTTTTCTTCTAATAATTATTCAGCAAAGTTTTGCAAAAAATCAGTTTTACATGGATGTGAAATACAGAATCGAGCCTAGGAATTCAGGCTAAAAATCACTACTTGATGGTCTTTCCGCTGCTTTTCTCTTAGCCTATACTGTATGCTCCAAATATCAAGCAGCATATTCATGTATCTTTGAATTAGGAGGTCAATGGTTTGGGAAGAATGTCAGACGTTTTTTGTTTTCCAAGGGTGCAATTGCTCAGTTTTTACTTGGCTAGCTCTAAATGTGTCTCCTTTCAGTATTCTGTTGCTTTTTGATTTTGTTTTGAGATGTCTTGCATAATGTAGGGAGAAGTACATGCCTAACATAGCTTTCTGTGCTCACTTCAGAGAAACAGGAGAGTAATGTGGGTGGAAGTGAGAAGTTCTCAAAAGCTACCAGGATCTACCTTTACCTTTCTAAGTTCTTTATATCTTGCCTAAAGACAAACAAAAAAAATCTGTGTCATGCTGCAAACTGAGTTCTTTTTCAGGTCTTTTTTTCCTGAAGCACATGTCTATTCTTCCTAACAAAGTACTGACCTAGCATAACTTAATTTATGAAATCTGATGAGACCGCTATCCTTTGTGAAATAAGTTCAGGCTAATTTACTTTTTATGTTATTGTAAAACTGCCAAGCAATAGTCAACATGTGATTTTATGACTTCAAATTTTGCACTGAAACATATAAGAGTACCTACTGGCAGAGGTCTTCCATATAGAAGAGCAAAGTATTTAATGGCCCGTCTGTATGCCTGAACATGTAGGCTTCACTGGGCTTTCTTAGCAACACCAGAATTCTAGCAGGGCTATCCTGTGCCCATCGTACGTATACAACTTTAGAAACATCTTTGAGTTTCCAGCTTCTGAATACAGTGTATTTTATTACAAACTTGCAGCCCTGCAGTTTTCAAAGTTTGTGGAACTGGCACCAATAACACAGCACTCAAAAATCTGCTGCATAGAAACTGAAAGGTGAAAACAATGATCTACCAAAGTCTACCTGCCTATCATTTTATTTTTTTTTCATTCACTGAACATGCAAATATTCTAGTACCGTCCAAAGATATTATTACTGTAAAAGAAATTTTCTAGCATCTGGTTATTAGTATATAGAAAGGAGACCTATACTTTTGAGGGTGATTTTTTTTTTATATAAAACATTGCAACTACTGTGTTAACGAGCACTTAAAGATTCTCCAGTGTTCAATGTTTTACATTTACTGTGCTCTAGACTCAAGAGAATTCCAAACCAATGAAGAACAGCAAGATGCTTGATTAAAAATAAACCACTTAAAGCCAAAACAATTTCTAGCTTTTCTTCCGCTGCAGTTTCCATGGAATTCTTATGACAGTTTGCTAGAGAGTGTGATTTGGTTTTATGACTTTCTTAAAATCATAGTTTAAAGTTTAAAATAACTCCACTTTAATATTGGGAGTAGTGTTATACTTGCAAGAGGAAGAAACGGTTGGGAGATTTTATGGTCTATAACTGAAATGGAAACCTTGCTCCCAAGTTCAGTTTGCAAAGAAGCAGAGAAATAACTATCTTTAATGACTGCAGTCCTTTGAACATTCAAAGATTAAAAAAGGAAAGAACTCTATAAAGACCCTCTGTACCCCACAACTCTGTAGTTCCAAAGGATAGATTTTCTTTTTTACATCTGACTACAGATAGCCTAAATTACTAGCTGTAGTCCCACTTAGTTTCTCCCGAGACTTTCTCAAACTTTTGAAATAATCAGTTTATGTTACTTTCTATATAAGTCTCCACAGAAGTAACAACCTGGACTAGCTCATCACTTACCATTTTTTGAGAAGAAAACAACAGTATCAATTTTATGAATCTGGTTTTTACCTGTGCTGCAAGCTGAAAGCATGGTTAACAGGAAAACATACACCTATCTGCCCATGCTTTGGCTATAAGTTAATAACACCTATCACCCTTGTGGCACTAAACTTTTCTGTAAGAATGGATCCTAGTCAATAAGACACTCCTGAGGCAATTATGATACAGTGCCTGGATCTGAAAAGATATTTGTATATAACTTGACAGTAAGCTGTCTCTTATTTTCTGTCTTCATCAGTAGGTCCCTAAAACTCTAGTTCTTTGTGTTGGTTTGGATTCATTTGTGTTCTTCCTGAGGTCATCTTGTCTGTATGGAAAATAGTTCCAGTAAGAAGCCAAAGCTACTGGCTTAGATGCAGGAAAAATGCATAAAACCAGAGGAGTTTCATGTCAGACATAAAGAAAGGTTCCTGAATCAAGTGCATCAATCTCTAATAAGGCTTAAATTGCTAAAAATAAAGCAAAAAGATTAAAAGAGATTCAAATAAGAATTGTATCACTTCATGAAGTTAGGTGACACTACTGAAAAAATGTCATTCTGTCTTCTTAATATCTGTGGGATGAAAACTCTAGTATTTTTTAATAGCCAAGCAGAAAAAATGGGCCAGTTATCAAACTGATACACAGAAGTTTGGAAAACACTGCCCTGTCAGAAAGATTCTCCATTCTAAGATATCAGCTGCATATGAGGAATAAAAAAGAGGCAGACTTGTTGAAATATTTTTCATAATTTTTGAGATTATGGAGAACTCTTATTTCAAGATTAGATTATGATTGAAAGTCTGCAACTGAGATAAGCATTTATGGAAGTTATTGTCTCAAACTTAAAAAAGCAATCAACATTTTCCAAGCTGGTGGAACATTTTGGGTGGAGAATTGAACAATCTTACAGTGCAATCACTTAGTAAATTAATAATTTTTCCTGTTTATGAAGATATTCTCTTAGCAACTTTGAAATGTTACAAAAGGTAAGAAAAGCAGAGTAGTCAGTATAGCTCGGAGGGAGGTTAATCAGATAAAGTCTTAGTGTCTCCCTTAGGATGAGGTGAATTGCTTTTTAGATTACATTGACTGTATTAGGTGTGCATTGACTACAGTGAGAGATTGGACAACTGTTTTGGAGAGAAGGACTTATGTTGTAAATATTCAAACCGGGTGAAATTAATCCCATCCTTTTAAATTCAACACATGAAGGAAGTAGTAAGAGAAGAATACAGAACTCAGATACAGGCTGAACTTCCTAGAAGTGTGGGCAGTAATGGAAAATGTTCAAACAAGATTTTTGTTTCTTTGTGAAGCCTAAACAATGTCCTGCCTTTGTACAAAGCTAGTATGCTTGTGACAAGGAAAAATATTTTAGAATATATAAAGAAAAAATCCAGAAGAGAAAAGTACACAAGGAGAAGAGCAAGAGGAATTATTGTCAGGAATGTGTAACTAATAGGAATTGTTAAAGAGGCAGCTTGTGAGTGGAATCGGACCTCTGACTGAGCAGGACATATGAGCAGGACACTAGTGCATGAGACAGCACGCTGAGTTAAAATAATGAGAAAAAAATAGAAATAGAACATAGACAAAAAGAACTGATTATGTACTGGGCAAATTATTTTTTACTACGTTATGCAAACCGAGTGTTTAAGCAAAATAAGCTTGAAAATGTTTGTTTTAGAAAATAGAGGATGTAAGCTAAAGTTGGCATTTCAGACGATGTATCCTTTTTGAGAGAAAGATAATGATGAAGAGCTTGTTCCCATGAAAAAATATTTTTAAAGTAACTAAAGAAGCTAATGAAACAACAAAAGCAAACCCAAGAATGTATCTTTGCTTTATATTATTGTCCCACTAGACAGAAATAGCATTATTGAAGAACCCAGTTGCAAGACATGTCTCAGATATAAGAACTGTGGGAACACAACTATGGTAATGGTAGACAATCAATCATAACTTGATCTTGTGCATTTATACGTTTTTTAGAAGAGTATAGATCTAAACATAAAATTCTAAGCCCAGGGTACCCACAGTCTCATGGTCTCATAGAAAATAGTATCATAATTACTAAAAAAAATCCATTAAAAATTTGGGGACTAATTGGCACAACAAATTTATGTAGCAAAGCTCTTGAGCCCTGGATTGTCACTGGCTAACATACTGTTCAATGGGAAGTTTAAAAGGAGACTACCTGACTGTGTAAGATATAAATAAGGATACTCTGAATTCTTATGAATAGTAGAAAAAGGCCAAAGAGAAAATATAATGTGATAAAACACTATGCATGACCCTTTGCAGCAGCAAGATCATGTGTATGCAGGATGACTAAGAGTGAAAGAAGCAGCAGATTCATATGAAATTATTCTTTGCTCCTGGAAGATGACTGATAAATGAGAATAGACCTAGAAAGGAGCTGAAATCTTCTAGTGTAGGAAGATGGAGGGGAAAAAAAGAAAAGGATCAAGCCCTCAAATGCTTAAACTAAACAGAAGAAGTCAGTAGATTAAATAGAACAATATAAAAACAAACTAGCAGGCCAATGCAAAACCCAAGTAAAACAGAGTGCTGATCCCATGAGTTGAATCAGAGACCAGTCGAGAGACTGGTTGTGAATTATGTATTACAAATACTTTTCCTTTAGAAAATAAAGGATGCCAAGTACTCACCATTACACAGCTTTGGACAAAATGTTACACGCTCTGAACTGTTCTAAGTAAGACTAATGGTATGAACAGCTTGAGTTCATATGCCCTCAACACAAACTCTTGAAAACATTTGCTAGTCTACCTGTTATCCTGAAGACTCATCGTAAACATAAGAGCACATTGAATACACATTAGTCACCACCTCTGAATACTGCCTGACATCTGCTTCTTGTCCTCCACCCACTCTCTCCTCACTGCTTGTTCCCCTTTGTCTGGAATGTATTTAACAATTTCTCCCATCCAGTTTCAATTCTTGTTATTGAAATTCTTTCCAAAGATTCGCTTTTTCTTCAGTTCCAGCAAATATAGTCCTAATATCTTCTCTGCCATGTTGTTTTGACAGAGGAGAAAAAAAGGTAAGTCAAAGAAGCATAAACCAATTTCAAATATTCACTTTCTTTCATGTTACATCCATCTTTTTATGTCTATTCTTTCTTGTAATATCCTACAAGCAGAAAGACTGTCTTTACATTCCTACTTCCTTAGATGATGCTCTTAGATATTGTTGTCACCTGAAAAAAAGAAATAAAATTGAAGTTAACGACTTGGAGGAACATTTTGTAGTTTGTCTCTACAAAAGGCCTTATTCTCCACTCTGTTACCCACATAGAGCACCAGTGCAATTGTCCCACTATCAACTGAATTAATTGCAGATTTAAACTGTGCAGATGAAGAAAGAATCAAATCTGGAGAAATTACAAGAATTAGGAGACTGATGAGCTACTGGTGAGAATTCTGTCTGGCTGTTATCTGTGTAGTTGCTTTCAGGCATCGTTAATATTTGTACTGGCAGCTCAAGGAGGGCAGGAGGAAACACAACCCACAGGCAGGGAGGATCACAGACTATTTAGCATCTCACTTTCCAAGTAGGGGGTAGTTTTGCACACAATGCAAGCCTTGATTCTTGCGCTGATCCTTAAACTAAAACTGGTGGTAGCTCTGTTGTAAATGGATACACTAAGCCTATAGGAGTTTAGCAAACTTTTCAGTAAATTGCTGAGTTTGACCTTACAACAAAGGGCCTTTAGAGGTTTTTTCTGTGAATTGGAAACTAAGGTGGACAAAGAAAAGAACTCATACCCAGAAGCACATATATATTTGGCATTATTTTAGGTCTATTCCTCCTTCTTTTCTTGTGTGACCTTCCTAAATTAGGCCATCAGTCCCAGAAATCTGAATTCTTGAAACAAGTTCTCACATAAGGCAAAAGAAATTTCTTTAACAGTTTTTGCTAAATTACTTATCTGCTCTCAAAAGCCATCATAGTGGCTACATATCACGATACCACTTTTTTTTAAAAAAAATTCCCCATTCTGCAGAATGTGTTAGATTGAGCTTAAATTATTAGTACATTTATGTGAAAATAGAAACACATACTGCTTCCTAACTTCTTCCTGCTTTGATGAGCAGAAGATGGGGCAAAAGGAACAGAGAATTTACAATGGAGATGTGAATTTTGGGTTAAAGGTTTGTAAGTTTCAGGATGCAACAATGTTCTCATACAGCCTCATTCCTTGTGTAGCCCTCAGCTGCCACCTTCCCTTCTGTAAGTCACTGACATTTTAAAGTCAGAGTAAGAATGTCAGTGAAAAGTCATTTTCTATAGGTTTGGTTTGTAGTCTTTTCCAAGAGTTTTATTGACTTGGTTTTACTATTAAAATCTCAGGGCTCCTTCCTTTCAAATGAAATGATGGCGTTTTGTTGACTCATGTTTTGGGTGACAAGTTAGAAATACAATAAAGGAACATGATTTGAGAAAAATATTGATCATCAACTCTCCAGAGTTCCATCACCTGTAAGACTCTTGCCCAAACATTGAGGAAGGCAAGCCACAGCTATATTTTTGTTGCAGTTCTTGTTCTCTGCTCTTCTTAGTATCTTGTTTGCTTACAGACTATACATCAGTGTGCTTTATGTCATTACTGGCAAATAAATAGTGACATTCATATGAGAAAAAATAGAAATCATCTCATTTTTTTGATAGTTACCTGCTTGACAAAGCAACCCAAACTACCAAAAAGTTGCACTAGTAATAGGCAAATAATAGTTACTTTCATTTTATATAGTTATATAACAAGCTAAGAAATGAAAAGGAACCTTTTTATGTATAACATGCTAAACCAAACTGGGCAGACTACCAAAATGTGTGCTGTGAAGAACAGTGAGCTGAAAAAAAAGCATGCTAAAAGCATGTGAAAAAGCATGCTCAAAATAAACTCCTAAACTTTTCTAACAGAAAAACTTTGGATCTAAAATTCATGTTTTTTTCTCCAAAAGCAGAGATTTGGTTTTCTGTACTGATTCCCTGTAGAAATAATCATTCATCTCAAAAATGGTAATAGGACAAAATCCAAACTTGCAAACAATTGAGGGAGAATAAGCTGTAAAAAGAAGAATCCCACCTGAGCTCTGGAAAGATCTGGATATGATTCTTGGACTAATTTCTCCTCGCCTTTTCGAAGTAAGAAGCAGCAACAGAAAAAAAAAACCAACATTGCAAGTTCACTATTTATTCCTGCTTTGTTCTGAAACTGTTGAATATTTTTTAAGAGAAAGATTTGCTGATTCATATGGCATAGAGAGCAGAAATGTCCTCAATTTCTGCAGAGTGAAAACATCAGCAATTTTTCAGCATGAGGAGACAGAAAGCTTGACTAAAAATACATAAAAGCGCATTTGGAATAAGGGAAAAAACAACCTAAAAATATTACTTGGATGAGCATAACCTATTTAAGTGTTGTAAAAGCGCTGTCAGATTATGTGCTCCCATATTTCCAGGGCTCTTACAAGGTCATGCATTAACTCTGCCTTCTTTTCAAAATGGCTCATTCCACCTGTGTTTAGTAGAGTTGTTGTTTAGATGTACACATCTACTTCTAGCTCTTCAGTTGACTTCATTCTTTGATTATAACCCTCCTATCAAGTGAGGGAAGCATCTGTGGTGATTGAAGTTACCAGTCTGGGGACAGAGTTAAACTCTGAATAAACATTTGAGGTAACTTGAGAGAGATCATGCTCAATGGTATGACGAGTTTTTTAATTCTTTCTTTACATGGTAAGGAATGTGTGGACTTATGTATGTGCAAGCACTGAGAGACTGGGGTCAGTTTTCAGTATTGGGGGTCCATATTATGCGAATAGATGAATACAGTTATATGGATTTTCTCATATTCCTTCTTTCCTCCATCTCTAATACCAATAGGTACCTATGTTTACAACTACAGCTGATCTAGTGTTGTAGAGGAAAAAACCTATATTTTTTGTTCATTTTTTTTCGATATGAAATAAGTCAATTGCCAAGCACTATCAGAGCAGGTATCAGTTCTAATCTCCCACTGCTTTATAGTGAGCTACACAAACCTCCTGGGCTGCACAGATCTTCAGAATACTTCTAGGATATCCAGAATGATGAAGGACAAGATCAGGCAAGGATTCTGAAAATCCAGGTCAGGAAGTCTTAGAAAGCCAGGTAGGTTTCTATGATGGAGGGGAATTTTGGAAGCTCTGAGACCGTCTGAGTTGCAGGAGCAGAAGCCTTGAAAGCACTTGGTCAGACATTTACATGTGGAAAGATGTAGGCACTGGAAGATCCCAGTAACTAAGACTAATGTTCCTTGGCTGTCTCCCAGGAGGAAGGTTATTCATTGCCTTGAACTAGCCCACGCTCGAGCAGCTGCTACAGATCATCTAACCCCTGGCACCCCTCTTGATGTTACTGTCCCACATGACGGCAGAATCCCGTGCTTCCTAGAAGTCCATCATATGAGACCCGGCCTGAAAGCACGAAGATTTGAAGTCGTTTTCAGAGGCAGATCACCAAATATAAAATACTTGTTATCAAAAGGTGGTTGTGTATTAAAATAATCCCTGATTTATAAAAATAACATTGTCTTACAAAAATCACAACAGCTACCCACTTGTCAGCCAATGCTTCCACTGGATGCTGTGTAAGTCTACCAGTTTTCTCCTCACTAATTAATTTCTGTTTATCAGAATGATACACCATTTTGTTTGGAAAAGGAACAAACCAGATTGTCTTGTGTCCAAGAGGAGGAGTGGATTCTAGAAAGACCTTTTATCATTAAGAATAGTGAAACTATATAATTGATTAAACCCACATTGTTGTACTCTGGCACTAAACTGAGAGAAACAAACGCAGGCATAAAAAAGAGTGAAAGCTACTTCATTCTCTCAGGGCATTCCTTTCTTTCAAGTATGAAAATGCAGTATTTTCTTACCTAGGAAGGGAAGATGAGGAAAGATGTCAAAATCATGATAAATACATGTATTTCGTCCCTTCTAGCACTGAATTGTTCCTGTTTTACAGTGATAGGACCAATTGCAGAGACATACTTTCAATCTTCACGACGTGCCTAGTAACAAAGAGCTTGGGGTTTTTGCTGGGAGATTGCCAGCTCCTCAGGGGAAGGATTGTTTTGGAGAATAGATGGGGCAAGCCACCTTCGTGGTGGTGAGGTGACGTGTTCAGAAAGTGCGAGAAGCTTTGAGAACTTATGAAAAGAACTTAACAAAGGCCTGCAAGTGATATTATGGAGTGTTTGTTTGTTTGTTTGTTTGTTTGTTTTGGAATGTTCAGCCAGAAGGTACTGTACAAATTTCACTGATCCTATCTCACTCAGCCTCCCAAACCCCAGCCCTCCAGCCTCCATCTTGGGCGTAGAGGAAGTAGAGTCCCTTCATAAAAGCTAGGGTCCTTACTCAATTTCAAGGCAATAAGTTTTCCCACTACAAAGTCAGAATGGATTCCACTGTGCACAGAACATGGTCTGGAGAAAAAGGTCCTTCACAGAGCCTGAACTATATCAATCCAAATCACTTATGCCTTTTCTGATTTATTGTGGAAGTAACAGTATCTCAGAAAGTGCAGAGACCAGTCCTCTTCCTTTATCACCCATGTGATGTGGGTGGCAAAATGTGAAGAAGGAGAGCATGAAAAAAAAAAAACCCAAAACCTAAACCAGACCTCTTTAGACATTTGCTACTAGCAAACCAATACTAGGTGTAACAGTGGCAATGATGATTATCCATGGTGAATTTCAGGAAGTTAAACTTAAAAAAACCAAATCAAAACAGAACTCTAAAAGCCAAAACAACAAAACCTGGGCTATTACCCAGAGCAGGTCAGTCCTAAGAGAATATTCTTAGAGAGTATACTGTGAGATTTAAATCTCTATGCATTCTAGTGTAAAAAAGGAGAAAAAAGCCAAAGCAAGGAATGAAGAAGTAGAGCTGGTGTACACTGACCCCTCTATGAGCGGTATATACTGTTACACACACAGTAATACCTGGGACACAGAACTTTTAGCCCGAAGGGCTTTTGAGACTGTGGGATCAAATAAAATTCCCCTGACAGGACTCTGGGTTGCCAGTATTTTTGCTAAAGATATGTGATCAAAGTTTTATGCCTGAGTGTCTCAACACAAACGGAAATACGAAAAGAAAAAAACGGAACTGAGGCAACGGCCAATAGAGATGATCAAGAAATTTTCACCGGAAATGTTATCTTTATGGTGCAATCATGGCTTACAAGTGTTGTACAGTAATGTTAAATGACAAACTGTGATGGCTGAATGTACTTCTGATTGTCAATTGCCAACAAATTTGTTGATAAGAAGAGGAATTCAGTCTGACTCTTTCAGTAGTGTGACTGCAGCTTTCGTGGGAAGTATGCTTTTCCCTCCTAATCCACAGCTTTATTCCCTGTCCTTCCCAGACAGGCCAGTTTTAATAAAGGGCTGGGAGGATCTCCTTCCCTGGCCCAGTGCTATCCACCTGTAATCTCCAACAGGTTTTTCTGGTCTTGCTGGTTATATATCTATAAACGTCAAAGTATGTATAACCTTTAAAAATGGATTGCACTTACATTTAGCTCTCAGATGTATTAGGAGTCTTGGAGTGGTTTGTAGAACATTCTCCTGCAACTGTTAGGTAAGGTCAGTATCGCAGGTCAAGAGATTACTCTCTGTATCTGCAATCCCAAAGCTGAAGGGAGGTATTCCAAAGCACACGTACAAATGAACAGTAATAAAGAGCAAGGCAGCTATATTTTGGGTTTTGGTTGTTAATAATTGATATACGGTCCTGGCACACACTTTTCCCCAAATTATATGTTGTCTTCAGGTCGCTTATGCCCTGCTCTGTGGAAATTCTGAAAGTGGAAGATGAATGCATCAAAATCCATCCACAGATTTACTTTTTGGACCCTGCTTAGTTGGTCTTTCTCTTTCACTGACAAAAGAAATTCTAGAACTATATTGTTTCATGCCAAACCATTTACATAAGGGATTCTTGCCAGTGGCAAATTTCCTGATATCTCATTTTAATTGTGGCATCTGTTAAGGATTTTCTTTTTTAAAAAATCAGAACATCTCTGGATGCTGTTGGATAGACATTGTCAAGATTCAACTGGTTCAAATATTTACTGGAAATGTTAATAACCCCCACGGAAGAGTAATGGAAACATATGAACATACCTTTTTTTGTTTTTAACTCAAGATGTCATCTTGTTACAAATTCACAGATTGAGATTTATCAAATGGTGGACACATTTTATTTATCATTACTCTCAAAACAATTTAAAATTCTGTCCCTTCTTTGACAGTGTCATATGTAAAGTAAATTTTATCTATACTTTTTAGATGCTTAAATGTGTAGAATGAGTAGCACAAAGGAAAAAGCACATAAGCTTGCCAAAAGCTATCAGGCCTTGATATTTTAAAACAATTATGTCTGGAGAAAATAACACATAAGACCATGTGTAGGTCTATTCGTGGGCAAAAGCTGAAAACGATCATGAGCCAAATTCTTTGACAAGGTTTTATGGGGATAGAAGACTTGGAGGAAGATAAGCGAGAGAGGGTGGTAGAGAAAGTCTGTTATTTGAAAAGATGAAAGTATACCAGAGCTAAAATGTTTAGAAATATGACATCACTTTTTCCTGACTTGAACTTTAGACAGCATATTGACATTAAATTAATTTGGTAATATGAAAGGGCTTCACTTAAGAAAGGATCTGAGAAATCTAAACTGAGATTGAAGTCTCCCTAGGCCCAATCTTGCTTTATTCTCAATAGCAACGATGTCAGAAAGACAACCAAGATGAAAATCCCAGGAGGGAGTAATTTTCTTTTCCTTTGAAAATTTCTATGCTTATGAAGACATAGTCTGGGTTTCTGCCTTCAGAATATTAACCAAGCTTTCTTTAGGAGGAAGGCACAGAGTGAGTGTGCCAGGAAACAGGAATGAGTCTCTTTAGGCATAGAATTTGTTCTCAGTTGCGGTGATGTGTGAACTTGAGGCAACTTACTAGCTTTGGTCAAACTGAGAGGCAGGGGAGGTCCTGCATTCTCAGCCTCACAGCAAACATCTGACAAGTAGAAATAGTTTATGAATAATAGCTAATACAGTATACTCAGCTCTCTTGTTTCATCTCCCTCCTGGTGTTATAAATCCACACTGACATGGATATCGTATTTTATTTGCTAAGCCCCTTAGGGAGGGGAAATAAATAAAAATTAGTATTTGAAGAAAAGGATCGATTTGAGATCTGCATTAAATGCTTTGTATTCCCTATGTGATGGATATACTGCCTCTTTCTTACCGCTTAGAAGTTATTTAATGGTCCAGCTGAAATGAGTTCCATAATGAAGGAACACATGAAAACAAATACTGAAAAAAGCTGTTACGCTGTCTATCTATCTGACTTAGAGGAGTAAATATATTAAAGGGAAATATGAGCAGAGGGATGCTACTGAAACAATGACAGTAGGAATAAGAAGTAAAGCAAGACTAACAATGGATTCTTAAGAAAACAATGACAGTGGGATAGGCAGCAGAACACACCCTTCACATTGACTTTTTTTTACCAGCAGGAGTTTTACATACTTAAAGAATTTTGAACATCTGAACTGCTGATCATTCATGCCTCAGAAAAACAAGCTCAAACGTGAGCTCAGTTCATTGCATTATAAACAAGGAAAGTTCATATATTTTCCAGGACATTTTTTGACCTTCACAGCTAAGGCCCAGTTCTACTTGATCTTCATCTATGTTACTGTAGCCATACTAGCTTCTCAAAAAAGAGAAAGAAACAAAAATCATGAGACATCTACTGGGAAAAAAAATCTAATTGCAAGAAAGACAAGTTAGGTCTTCACTCATGTTTCCTATAGGAAAGATGTGAAATTCCCTGGGAAGTATCCAGGAAAATGCGATTACCCCAAAAAGTATTTCTAAATCAAAATACTCATTCTCCTACACAGACAAAATAATGGTAAAATACAAAATGAAAAATGAAAATGTATTAAATAATTAAATACATTAATAAGTTTCATCTTTCCCTTCAGTAAGAGAAGCTTGAGGAAGGAAATAATGAGAGTGGTGACAAACTACCCTATACTTCAGTGATAAAAATAAAGCTTAGTCAGAAGGAAATGGTGTAAAAGTTGATATTAGACATTAGTATATAAATCTATTCCCACTCAAATATACTAAACCTACATGTGCAAAAGACAATTACTGGACTAGCACTGGAGAAAGATATAATTTCCATAAGTAATGGCAGGGAAATAGGGAAGATTCACAAAACAGGCAAGGACAGAAGGCAAGAATTTATTGGACTTGGGAAGGCAGAAAGCAGACCGAGTGGGGACGAGTACGAGTTATTCACCAAGCCCCAGCTCCCCGAGCCCATGGGTACAAGGGGTAGCTGCCTCCTTGCCAGGCAGCTCTACATAGGGTCATCCAGGGGCATTCCGAGGACTGGGGGATCCCAGGAGCACACACCCACCCTGTATGCAGATGTTGCCGAATGTCCGTGTCATGTCACACCGTAGGTAAGGAGGCTCAGTCCTGACTTGTGTTCTAGTCCATGGTGACAGGAAGATCAACAGAAACTAAAATATGGTAATTTGGTATGATAAATGGTAATTTCTGAGTGCTCAAAGAGAAAAAGGAACAGGAAATGGAACCCAGACACCATCTTCCATATCTATTTGTTTCACTTTGAAACAACTGGACTGAGAAGACTCTTTAAAGATTTCATAATGTGCCTTTAAGAAACTGGAAAGTATTTCCGGTCTATTTATTTTAGGGTGCTACTGATGTGGTCAGTTCAGTCCCTTCCACCAGGCACCCAAGACAGAGACTGAGGATCGAGATCACATTATACTGAGAGAGACATTGCAATTCTTTCCAGCACATTAGGCACAAAGATTATCTTTGCAGACAATTGCATAATTGCAGAACATCACTGAGGGGTTCACTAATTAATGTAAAATCAAAACCATACTTTATTAATACCATACAGACTGTAGAGTTTCTCTTTAAGCAAACGTGGAAAAGACTTGTAAGCTTTTTATACCTAGGATAAAATTTTCAACATGAGGTTTTACTGGCCTAGATAAGATGCATAGAGATGGAGAAAAATGGAGAATGAAGTACCTTTGCCATTCCTATTGGAGAATTTCCTACCAGAGGTAAATACTGACACAGTGGTGGCCAGGGTTACTGAATATGATAAAACTGTTGTTGTAATCAGTTTGCAGAGGATGCAGTAACCCGCCCCCCCCACACTACCCCAATTCCATGATAGTCTTCATCTTCCATTTTAACTTCAGTGACCAAGAGCAAGTTTAAACATCGACACGGTCTATCCTGTATAGCCTGCCTTAGCAAATGTGTGTGAGGCATAAACTGTGGGTCGTTTTTTCTTAACACACAACCTTGAAAGGCTGCACTAGGAGTAATGTTTTAGAATCACTATTATTTAGTTATAAAAATTATCTATGAGCTTGATAAATAAACAGTTGTAAATTGTTTTCAAAATAAGGTACATGAACTTAGTTTACAGACATCAGTTTACAATTGCCATTACAAATCACTCAATTAAAAAATCACATTAAAGTACACCCTACCGATGCAGAAGCCCTATAGACAGAAATAGATATTAAATAGGGAAAAACAAAGCTTTATTTTAAAAAGACATAGTGCTTTGTGCTGTTATGGTATCAGGGTAGCCATGTTGATCAGTGAGTTGTGATCGTCTCCTCATCTACCCGGGTCAGATACTAATCGGTATATGATGCTTATGGAATTATGCAGGTTGGTTTTACCAGCTCCAAAAAACATTTGTTTGTGCTTAATGTGATTTCCATGGTTATCAAAGGAATTACTAGTGATTTACCACTTATTGTAAGGATTGATGCCTTCAATAAAGCTGAAGAGAGACAACTTGAGTATGAATCATGTATATTCCTGATCTGTAAGTTTTTGACACTATTTCCATAGCTTTTAATTCTGCTGAATTTGACTTTTTTTCCTTTAATTGTTTCCCTGCTACAGATTTCATTTGACTGATGTCAATGTATCTTTTGCCTGAGTACTGTATATCTGTACTGAAATGATAACTTTGGGTTGTTTTTTTTTTCCTAATTATTTTAAAGATATACAAAGCTGGGGTTTGGTAAATACTTCTATGAAGCTGATTAGACATTGATTAGACATTAAAATGTCTTGTCCTTTCCTCTAGCACCCTAACAGGAGGCCATGATTTCTATGTTTCTTTGACATTTTTATTGTTTTTCTTTCCAAACTGACAACCTCTAAATTTATCACAGTGTACAACACATTCAAATCACTTCTTTGGGATGACTGGAAAGGATATTACATTGGTTTTAAAACAAAAAGAAAAGCAGATTCCAACTATTTCGCAGGAAAATATGGCAATGAAAGTGGACATGTAGCAACTGTCAATCCCTTTGGTGTTCAAATACAATTAGAATCCTGAAGACAAAGCTAAAAGTGGGTTAAATATGCAAAGTTTTCTTTAGAGGGCAGCTTTGAACTGCTAGTGAACCTACCTTTGTCTATTTGATGTATTCTGATTTATGGTGAGAGCTGTGAAGCCACAGGCTCTGCAGGCAGAAGAACACATATTTAAAGGTTAAATCAGGTCTGTCCTTACTATGTTGCACTGCTCTTATGACTGTAGTAGGGACTTACTCACTGAGTTATTCTTGGGTAGGCTTCAGTTTTTCAATGATACTTCTACTTGTTTGACTTGCTGAACTGTGTCACAAAACCTTGTATGGAAATGGAGTTGTAGATAAACTACGTTATGGCTGTGTCTTCTGCTGTTTAATTCTATGTTTCCCTTCAGTTCTCATCTAGGTGTTGGTATTCATCTTCTGTCTTTGAATTTATGCTTTAATTTTAAGCCCCATGGAGCAGGAACAACATTCATTATGTGTTTAGATGAGTGAAATTGAATCAGGTCTTACGATGTGATCTTGCAGCCACCACTACATTTTAGAAATATTATAATGAATTAGAAATAGTAGTAATCATAATAAATAACCAGACTGATTAAATTGTAATTCTACTTTAAGATTGGATGATGAACATTTTGTAAGTTGATTGTGGCGTTTCCTGAAGAAATAACAGATGCCACGTGCATATGCAGATGTGTGCATTTGAACGCTACAGACTGAAATGAGAAAAAAATATTTCCAAAACTTCACCCAGAGAAACATCATTTGCACAAATGCTCCTAGCTCATTAAAGACATAAACAGTGAGCAGATTTCAGAGCATAAATTCGTATCCCTTAAACTTTTATGTACCTTCAGTATTACTGTGTGGTATTTGAAAATCTATCTGTCTTATACCTGTCACATGGTGCTTGAATATCAAGAAGAATACTCTGCACTTACAAAGTATATTTTTCTCAGACATCCTTAAATGCTTTACAGATATTGAAGCACTGGATCTCTAAGATGCTGTGTGAGGCAAAGAATCATTGTTAGTTCAATTATCCCACATATGTATCTTACGCTTGTACAGTTTTCACAGAAAATCTGTAACATGTTGATGCTGGAATCTAATGATGTAAACCGTTAGTCCTAAACTTCTCTTTAATAAAATGTGAGTTCTATATTATTATTAATAATAATATTGTTGTTATTTTTACTATAGTTTTAACCATAATTTATGAAATGAAGAACGTGAAGCAACTTAATGCATGAACACTAACTTGATTTTGGAATGAGAGCTGTCCTTTAATCACTTCCCTGTATTGATTTTTAACACGTTACATAGATGAGTATTTTTGTACAGCTTCAATTTTTTTGTTTTGGTTTGGGTTTTTGTTTTTTATTGTTACTGACCATCAAGCAGGTTTTTTACATGCAAATTCTGTCATACTACATTTTCATTTAAAGGCAGTAGTAGGAAGCTCAGAGTAGTATTGAGAAAAAAAGAACTTGAGTTTGATTACTGTATTAAGAAATCAATACGATGATCTAGTTTTTTATGTCTAAGATGGAAAACATAGAATCATTGTCAATCATTAAAATGGTGGCAGTGAAAGAATATGAAATAGCACCTGCTTATCAGAGGACTTTTCTCGTGCCTTTTGATTTCTTTATGTTCCTTGTCTCTTCTACATTTGAAATAGTTTATTTTGCTTATTCAGTTTAATCCTACCTGCAGAGCTGTGTGACACTACCAGTACGCAGCGCATCTGCTAAAGAACAGAGTTGTGTTTCAGAAGGTTTTCTTTCAGGTCTGGGACCTGATATACCAGTATTTTGAAAAAAGCAGGATCTGCCATAATGTGTGGTTCGGCCTTCTGACCCTAACCAATGCTGTAAGCTTCCACTGAAGGCAGTTATTTAGTCCCCTCTGTCTCCTAAAACTGCAAGTCTTATATTTATCATTTGTTATCCTGTCTGAAAATTATGAGTCTTTTCCCTATTCTGCTATAGGAAAGAGGAGTCTAAAAGGCTTCAAGTGGCCTCACCACATACTGTGAGAGTGAAAAATCCTGATATTTGGTGACTGTAACGTGTGCCTGCTAATGGTAGCTAAATTTAAATACTCTCTCCCTGTTTGAATACCAGCCTTAACTCCCTTACTCAGCTTGAAATCAATTAAATTCATTAACTTCAGAACATTAATTTGCAATTTACTGCAGCCTTCCTGTGATAGAAGTGAAGCCAGGATTCCTCCTCACTAGATAATATCCCAGTGCTAACAGTCTTGGGCTTCTGGGATACCTTGTGCCCCAACTGATTTGCTGCGGTTTGGGGTTTATTGAGTTTTCATTCGTTTTCACTTTCAAACCCAAATGTTCAAAGGTCCTGATCCTGCAACACTTGCACCCTTGCCTTTTAAGGGGTTTAAAAGGACTGGGAGCTTCAGTACAATTTGAAAATCACTTCAGGTGGGACACGCGGCAGGTCACCAGCCAAAGCAGGGCTTGGCTGCAGCAAGGAACGCACCTTGGCATGGCAGCTGATGTCTGTGCTTCTCCATCCATCTGCACAGGTTGGGTAACAAATACAAAGTTTTCTCAAGCCAGCGTGACCTTTCCTGGCTATGACAGTCCAAGTAGCAATATATACAGCAGGTGGTAAAAGTATGGACACTGAGAAACTTTTTAATAAAAAAAGCCATGTTGCATAACCACAAACGAGCATCTTGGGACAGTTTGCTAACAGCTGCTTTTACTCTTTCCAATGTTGCTGTTTTTCCTTCCTGCTACTGCCTTTTTTTCTTTGTCTGCCTCCTGAGGCAGGTAAAGACAGTGGAATCCATATCACGTTAAAAAAAGATAATATTCATAGACAGAATAGGTGAATCCATTTCTTATATTTACATTGACCTAGAACATTGTTTATGCATATACTAAGAATACATGAACATAAATTTGGGGATTATTGTAATAAAATCTCAGTTAATTCTGGAAAAATCTTCATTTTGGTTTCTCTGCTACAGACAGATAGATGTGCATAGGACATCTGTTAAAAGGGCGTTGCAAAGCTTAAGGACTTAACGCTTTTGTAGTGTGTGGAAGAAGAATTAAGTTTTATAATAGAGGAAATCAAGTGCTTTCATTATTTTTAATGCTTTTATCTCAGAGAGATACAATAGCAGTTTCCCAATTTAAGAATTTTTTTTAACAATCTTGTATTTGTTCTGCAACTATTACTTTAGCAGCTTAAGGACTGGAGACTGGAATACCCACTGTGTCTTTTCCTTTCAATAGCTGTTGAGGAGGTTTAGTCAGCACTCCGTGTGCCAGTGCACTGTGACTGCTTGGTGATGACTACTGAAACATCATCAGTGGGTGCTAGATATACTTCTCAAAAGGCAGCTACATGCATTATTTCTAACTTGGTAGGTCAACATGTAGTTACTGCAGCCTCTGGCTTTTGTATGTGGAGGATCATATAGACAGGCATTTTAACATCCATTCTTGTTTTTATAGATGGGAGATATCAACAGGTTCAGACTCCTGGCTGTAGCCAAAATGTTCCTTGATGATTGTCCTCTCTTGTGAGACCCCCCACCCCTGCAGTCCTGCATTCAGCTCTGGGGCCTCCAACACAAGAAGAGACATGGACCTGTTGGAGAGAGTCCAGAGAAGGGCCACTAAGATCATCCGAGGGCTGGAGCATCTCTCCTGTGAGGACAGGCTGAGAGAGTTGGGGTTTTTCAGCCTGAAGAAGAGAAGACTCCAGGGAGACCTTAGAACTTAGAGCACAAGTCTTTCAGTACTTGAAGGGGCCTACAAGAAAGCTGGGGAGGGACTTTTGACAAGGACTTGTGGTGATAGAACAAGGGACAATGGCTTTAAACTGGAAGAGGGAAGATTTAGATTAGATATTGGGAAGAAATTTTTCCTGGTGAGGGTGGTGAGGCAGTGGCCCAGGTTGTCCAGAGAAGCTGTGGATGCCCCATCCCTGGAAGTGTTCAAGGCCAGGTTGGTTGGGGCTTTGAGCAATGTGGTGTGGTGGAAGGTGTCCCTGGCCATGGCAGAGGGTTGGAACTGGGTGGGCTTTAAGGTCCCTTCCAACCAAACCATTCTATGATTCTGTGATGAAAAATTACACTGGTTGGCTTTAAGCCTCTTCCAGTAGTCTCATGCTGAGGTTTTACTGGTTCCCATCTAGCCTCGGTTCAGTTTCCATCTGGTTCCCAGGATGCCTACAATTTTGCACAGTACAGCCTAAATTTTGATAGCTCCAAGGGACTCGATGATCATCAGTATGCAGAGTCTTCTCGTTTGTACCTTCGTTTATCTGACAACTGTCTATATAATGCCATCTTGAAGGAGATGCCATCACACCCACTGTTGTGATCCTGTGACATCTATTGATTCGCTGTTGCCAGTTAAGAAAGCCTTGAAATGTCTTTAAGTACTACAGCTCTGCAACCCTGCATTATGCAACAAAGAATCTCATCTTCAGGTTATAGGCCAGATTAGGGTCACAGCTGTTGCATTTATAAATTCAGAAAAGAAGTTCCAATATCATTTATGTTCTTATAATTGTAAAACAGCATGATTAATGTCAGAAGTATACTTTTGGCTAATTTCTATAAAACATTTTAGTGGTTTGAGATCTGTCTCCTCTTTATATTCAAACATTGTGCTATGATCTAGTTGCAGGCACATTGATTTGTTTGAGAGACATGGTGATTATTAACCAAATCCAACAACTGTTATTCACCTGAACAATTATTTGCATGATAATGACTTGGTAAAGATGTTAAATGATAGTTGTTTGTATTTGTATTGAGGAGGCATTTGATGGAAAAAAGCTTGTAGCCATAAGCCCATATGTACAACTAGATGAAAAATATTTTTGTAAAAACATTTAGTAGTTTGAATGCAGCTGTTTAGAGGAGCCATGTGACACTTTGTGCAAATTCATGTATGTCCTTCTTAAAATTCTTCAGAATAGTCATATTTTTAAAAGTTGTTATGGGAAATAGTTAATTTCAAATAATTATTGTGTTTTTCCAGAAGTATACCTATATAACCTAACAGGATATATATGTAATATATATATAATTTTTAATATATATATCTAAAATCTAAACAAAGCTAGGGCACAGTACTAGCAAGCTGTTCTCCTCACTATTTATTAATGTCTTCCCTGTTTAGCTTTGCTGTGTGTGAAATGGTGCTCAAGGCAATACCTTCATACGGCTGAAAGGACAAAACATTCTGAAGAGACAGTATGAACAGGACTACCGCAAGTTTTACTAACTTCATTCTTCATTTGCTTACATTTTTATTCAATGTTATTGGAAATATTTCTCCAGCTAACATCAAAAACCTTCATACCACAACCAGTGCCAAGTGGCGCTTACTCTTAGGTTTATGTTATTAAAAATCATTCTAATGCACAGCAACAGTGCCCTTATATTGCTACACCTACTAGGCTAGAAGAGTAAAATAGGACTAACAATAACTTAAAGTCACAGCAGACCTAGGGCCAACTTCTGTCAAGGACAGACACAGTCTGTGCCACTTGGACTTAGGACCAGCAAATAGTGCCTGCCTGGCTCTGTTATATTTGTCACTGTAGATATATTCTCAGGTGTATATACCACACTACTAATCCCGTACCTAAAAGCAGTTACTTGTGGACTGAAGTTTTGCTGCTCTGCATAGCAGAGAAATAGGAAACAGACTGTTCAAATGAATCTACAGCTATTATCTCGGGAGCAAAGCATGTATGCTCCATCTGGTTTCTGGTACGTGCTTTAAAAAAGTCACTTGCTCTACTATGAAAACCATAGAAAAATATGGTCTATTAAAGGAAATAGATATATACAGTCAATTTTACATCTCAGTCAGATAGGGTACTTCCAGGATAACCTTGAGGTACATGTTGCATGGAGTCATTATGAAAACTATTTTGAAAATTGATTTTTTTTTGAAGTTTTATTGTCTATGTATTTATATTTTTATGACAAGAGAAACACTATGTAAATCTATCTATTTATGTTTTTTTCTCAAATTAAATAATGTTTTGTCATTTTACATGAAGAAAAGCCATAATTTATGCCCAAATATTCTTCTGAAAGCAAGTGCCATTTTCCAAGCAGACGTGTAGTAACTGAAGAAAAACCTCAGCCTCTTAAATAATCATTTTAGCATTTGGGGTTTCATTCCACCTAGGTGGTGACCTAGTTCAACCCTACTTAATTTTTAATATCTCATGAAAACACTGCCCAGGGTGATATGGCTGAATACACAGTGAACAGCTGAGCTGGACCATGATTTGTGATTAAAATTATACTTAATGGAAACAAGCAAGTACAGATGAACTAGATCAAAAAAAAAAGAATGAATGGATAAGTCTTTAGTCACTTTCTGAAGTGAGAGAACACTTCCAAATGCTCATCATGCTTTCTGGGCTTATAATTGAGTTTCTGAGTAATTTACCTATGCTTGTAATTAAGCACTAGGTAATATTCCAAAATCTTTATTTATTGCCTTACTCTGAAAATGGTCATACTGATTTCCATGAGATTGTACCTATGGTAGGAAAACATATATCAGAAACCATAATAACTACTACGGTACACTTGTCAGAAGCTGTTATATGCGTAATTTTTGAGATGGTCTTCCTGTTAAGTCATCAGAAATTATACTATAACTCCCTTCTCTTCCCCTTTCATAGAAATATTTTTAATGTAATGTCTTAAAGTTAGTACCATTGTCAGAGTTAACAGTATGTGTTACTAGATAGAGTTGGGCATTGTTGTTTTCCTATATTTAAGATTCAGGTATTGTCCAGAATGGATAGCTATGATCTGGTCCATGATGACATTATGATGCAGGTAGTGGTATTGTTAGAAGAGGGTCAGGGGAGGTTTTGGGGAAGGGGTTGCATGGAAATCCAGGGTTGGTTTGCAGAGCTATTTTCAAGGCCTGGTATGTGTCTCCTGTACATGATATAAGCACAGGCAATGACCTTTTTTGCCCAATAAATTAAAAAAAGTTATTTGTTTGAGAAACTTTGAGAGCAGAAAACAGGAAAGAAAAAAAAAATTTTCTTTTCTCATAAAGAAATGGATTGCAAAATGAATCATTTCTTATCAATAATCTTTAACCAGTCCTGGCTTTACTTGGTTCATCAAGGTCTTCCCTATCAGCACCTTCCTTTCACAATACTGGCAGAGAGAAAGGGTGAAAGAAAAGCGAACAAGCAAAAAGATTTCACACTAGCCTGAGGCTAAAGTAAATGTATTTTAAAACTGTGCCCAACCACTGTGACAAGAGCAGTGTGCTGTAAAGAGGTTGGCAGCATCCAGCTGGAGAAATTAAATCTTGTTTATATGGCAAACACTTAATAACTTTTTTGCTGTGTTGATGGAAATGATTAATGCAGATCTGACTGTAGGATGTCTGTAACCAAGAAAGGCATATTTAGGAAGTGTCTTTTTGTATCTAAAACAATAGAATATGTCCTGACTGCGAGAAAGTAGAATTGCAGAGTGCAGTGAAATAAAAGTTCTCCAGTTTTGTCATACAACTGACGCCTGCAAACTCTGAGATACTACCCAGTGCTAAAACTGGATATCTTTCACTGAACAAAGCATTTGGATCAGGGATCAGGGTTCACATCATTGTACCCTAAGCACTGTCTTTGCAGCCATGTAATTACATCAGAAAATAAATTTATTTCTACAGCCGTTAATGTGCTATGTGATTTCTGTTCTGGTATGAATCTTAGATAATTCCAACAGAAATGTTCACTTTGGCATCATAAACCATGAAGGTGGGGAAAAAAAATGTTCCTCCAACTTGTGTGCTTAAGACCTTTCCTTTTAGCAGAGCAGACGACTTTCCTAATACAGCGTCATTGCAAAAGTAGTATTCTAAATACCAAGAGGATGCAGTTAAGTGTCAAAACCCCCAAAATATCTGTGAAGTATTTGGCTAGATAGGTTCCTGGTACTTCTGATACTTTTATCACAATGCTACTCCACTGCAGGCACTTAATTTTAAAATAGGTGCCTTTGATTTTCTTTCTATTAGAGCTGTGGGAGTTTGGGAAAGCAAGCTTAGTGAGTTGGTTATCTTTTATTATATAAATAAATACCTTAATTAATTTAATTAAATGAAACTCATAAGACCTAGCAGCAGCTTAATTAGAATCAATGGAGAAATTAAAAATGATTTAAAATGAGGCCAATGTGAAAATAAATCAGAAGGAAGACACTATGGAAAATAGAAACAAACATCCCTGCAATAATCCAAATTTTAGGCTGAGTGTAGCAATGCCAATCAGAACATGCAAATAGTAAGGTCACATTTAAACTCCCCCTGAACTAGAAGTTTGAAGCTCTTAAAGGTGATGTGGGCCAACTATGCAACAACGAGCAATATTTGTGCTGAGCTTTGGGATACATATTTAAATAAATATAAATATGGATTTTTCTTTCCTGATATATTCCTTGGGAGGGAAAAATACTGTGACAAGGATTTATTACAGATTTTATTTAGTGTATAGAGTTTCACTGCAAGCTGTACCTAAATTCAGATCTAGATCCTCAGGGTAGAAAGGAGAGCTTCGTTGTCCATACTGATGCAAAGCCCTTTAGCAAAAATTTTGCAGCATTTCTTTTCAGACGTATTATTTAGTTAAGTAGCAAAGTGGAACTTAGGACTCCGAGTTTCATTGATAGATCTGCCAGTGGGAGGCCTACTTACTTTCTGTGGTTCTTAGTTCACATGGAATTCAATTGCTTATTTTAAAACAGTGATTTGGGAACCAAAGTTCTTACACCTGGTTGATTATTTCTGGTCCTCCAGTATGATTTGCAGCCTATATGATTGTGTCAGCATAACTGTTTGTGGGATTGTGTCATAAAGCAGATTTACGAAATTATTCAGGTTTTTAAAAAATACTCCAGAAGTGCATTCGTTTATTTAATTCTGATCACGATTTCAATCATCTGTTTAATACTAAGGCTGTGCAAACTGTTGTATCAAAACAGCTGAAGGGGTAATAAAGTGCTGCTGGGATAGGAGTGAACAGTTGGGGGTAAGATTACTGGGAATTTGTGAAGTTGACTTTGCTACCAAAAATGTGTTGAGTAAATATACAGCAGTCTCTTTCAAAATCACTGGAAAGGATTTCACTATCTTCTACTCATGTTCCATCAGGTGACAGGCTGCCACTTGTAAGGTTAAATTTTTGTATATTATCACTGAAAAGTATGCACAACTTTCTAGAGGGTGGAAAAAAAAAAAGCAGCACATGATGAGCACATGATGTTTCATTTTGCCTACCTGCAGATACATTTTGAGCTGATTAATGTCATTTTTAAAAATCAAAGAGTTGATTTGATTAGAGCTTTCAGTGTCTCTGAAACAAACAGTTCTGTAATTGTTTGCTCTTTTAAATGAATAAATAAACTGATAAGTAAATTGTTACTCCTGAATGTGTATTTTTGTAGCAATGTTTTTCCGCCAGCCAGACTCATGGCGAAATAGAACTGCCAAATTGTTACGTTACATCAGAACATCATCACATTTGGAAACAAAATTACAAAATAATGCTATTTCAGAAGTCATGGAAATCCCTTAAGCTTTGCCGTGAGATTTGTGCTCATTTTTCTTAAAATGGGATTCCTGAAAGTATTAGGGCTTAAGCAACAGGGGATTAGCAGAGAACAGCATCACTGGATCGAGCTTTGTGTCGTCTAGGGCAGGGGGGTGGAAAACACAGAATAAAGGAAGGAAATACAGGCTAGACGTGGAATGGAGGGACAGCAGGCATGCTGCTGAAGCTGGCAGAGAACAACCAATAAAAATGTCATCCTTTGGCACCATTGCCCCAAAGGTTTTTTTATCAGTGCTCTAGAGGACCAAATTGCTGAGCTGTGATGCAGTATTTGTTCAGTTAAAACTAATAATAAGATGCATCTGTGACGATATAAAAGAACATTGAGATCTGACGACGGTGGTGCCAAAGGAGACATATGGATAGTAATAGTAGAGGTTCTCTTTTCCTGAGTTGGTGTTTTATATGGCCACCAAGAGATTCTTCAGCATCCTTCCCATTAGGCAGCATAAAAGACACTCCAGATAATACTCTTGGTAGAAATGAGTTAGGGAAAATAATTCAACGAAGTAGTTTTTTTTGTTCCTGTCTCTGTTAATTCCTTGTGCTGTTAACTTGAATTTCAGGTATGAATTAGAGCAAGATCTCAAAGCAGAATTAATCTGAAACTGATGTACTGCATAACAGCAATCAAGAATTGAATAGTTTTCATTCTGACTGATAAATTGCTTTAGAGTGGCCAAAGCTCACGGCAAGATGAGTGATTTGGCAGACAGTATCTGTACGCATCTAGTCTGCTGCTTCAAACCAGAACTGAGATTGGGCTTGTGCCTGAATTTACCACCCGTTTGCACAACCAGTGCACTAATCCTGTCCCGTTGTGCTTCTTACCTCTGTAGTGCTTGGGTCAGTGAAAGGCTGGGACACGTGTGCGGGAGTAACAGCTCTGGTCTTTGCAGGAGCAAACTGAAGTGGTACTGTGTCGATGCATCCCTGTGAAGATTGTTGACAGACATTTGCTCTTCTTTTCTGTTCTACTCTAGAATAAAGTCAATAAAGGTCAGTTTAAACTATGGATAAAGAGCAGTGGGGAAGTGTTCACATTCAAATGTGTTGCCCTGGCTGGCAGACCATGGTACCGAAGCCATCTGTACGAGCGCTTTTTCTCCTCTGTTTCCCTTTGGAGTCAAGAATTTTAAATTAAACCGTCTGTGATTTACATTGATCTGGCTGATTATATTGGAACAGAAAGGAGGACAAGACCTCTGGCTGGGAGGCTAGTATAGTACCCTTCACCTCTCCTCCAAGACACAATTTGTACTCTAATCTCAACAAAGTAAGTCTAGGCCTAAAGGACCAAAGTGCAAGCATCAGCCCCAAATTATGCATGTCAACAAGATCTCTTTTTCAGATGATCTGTAATTACACAGAAATAATACACAGAAATATGTAGCTATCTATTCTTTGAAGACCAACATTTTACTCTAATATAAATATGGCATTTGTCACATTTGTCTCTCATTTCTCACAACAGAATCTCAGACTTTGAACATCAGCTTCCTGGTTCAAAAGAAATCAAATAGAGATTCTGGCAATCTTTTAAGAGTCCACATGCATGGGATAGTTATTACTCTAAACCCTAAACTATACAACTAATGTAGTATTACTGTAGATAAAAATACAAATGAATTAAGTTTAAAAATAAATCTGCACAGGGAATGATATTGGTGCAATGATACCCATCTAATTATGGTGGTAAATTTCGTCGTATAAGACCTTAGCATTATTTTTTTATTTACTTATGTAAACAAGTCCTGGAACAAATGAATTTAAAAGCAGCACTCGAGCAATACGCTTTTCCAGGAGTCTCAGACCACGTACACAAATGCTGAGTTCCCAGATAACTCCATTTTATGCACAAATTGCCTGTAAACATAAAGAATAAAAGCTGAATTTGGGTTCTGCCGTATGGCATGGTTTCTTTCTCAGAGCTGTTCCTAGTAAAACCCAATGACAATATACTTTTTCTTCAAAGGTCTGGGGCACAATCATCTCACTTTAAAATCAATAAAAATTTTAACATTGCATTGTAATGAGGAGAAGTCTCTCATACTTCTAAATTCATCATCTGCTTCTAATAGTGCTCATAGTAATTATCTAAATAATGAAGGAGTAAGAAGGGTGAATCCTTAAGGTCTAAAGTGTACTTTGAGAGCTACACCAGTGCAGAAATTATTTTGGAAGTTGATATGCTCATGTTGTGAGCTAAAACGCTCCAGAATTGGAAATTACTGTATCTTCCTATACTTGTTGATGTTAGAATTGCAACAAAGCATACCAGAAATGGGGGAGAAAAGCATAGACTGGCAGATCACATTGACAATCCATTGTTTACCTAAAAAATATAGAAAGATAACTTTTAATAACATGCTGCTTACAGTACAGTCTAATCAGAACTTTGTTTTGTGAGACTCGGAAAATAAGAAATGGCTTATAATGAATCTCACATTTCTTTATCTTTGTTTACAACCAGGAAAGCGATGCTATCAACATAATATCTTTGGACTTTAAATCTACTCAGCCACTATATAAATGGATTTGACATGTGCATAATCTGCTGCTAAGATTTATAGTGGACATTTATTAAAGGATTAGGGAGCAATGAAGCTGTTCATGGTTCTGCTACTGCATATTTTACTGCATATTTACCAAAAAAGAATGCATAAATATAGTAAGGATTTCAACAACTTAAATTAAAAATACTTTTTTTTCCTAATCCTTGCTTTTCTTTGGAAATTATTACGTGAGTTGATTTGGGGAGGGCAGGGGTGGGGGAAAGATGTACCTTCTACTATGGTAGAGTTTAAATTGAATATAAGTGGATTAAAATATTTGCTATGATATGGATACCTTTCATACTCAAGGTATCTAATGTCTTAAAATAATCTATGAATTCAATATTCTGAGCTATGCCCACAAAAAGATTTAGGCACCTAAACCTGAGATTGTGATCAGTTTGCAGTTTAGCTGCTAAGTGGCCACGGGAAGTGCCTGTAATCGAAGAGCATCTCATTTACCTGTTAGTAAAATTCCATGAGCACCTAAAAATCTGCTTCTGAACGCTCCCACAAACATCTAGGTCTGTACCATACCAAGCATCTAAGGAAAAATTCATGCTTACTCACTTTCTTGGGTAAGAATCTAAACATTCATTCCTCTGCCTCATTTGAGGTTAACCACTCTGTCTTCAGCTGTGACTGCCCATGGGTGCCTGTGAGACTGTAAGCATTAGAGAAGTGGACGTTACCATCTACTTCCCCGCAACACTCACCAGTTTCTCAGTGATTTGAGGTTCAGATTTTTTCTTCCAGTCTTTTTTTTACAAACCTCTGAAGGGTCTCAGCACTCAAAATATTAGTTCGTAAACTGTTTCACAGATTAACTAGGTACTGTATCAAGGAGTTTTTCTGTTCATTCACTTTGAACATTATGTTAGTTTTATTTGGTGCTCTCTAGTTGTTCTTTTGGAGAAGACTCTTATTTGCTTTTTCCATACCAATTCCAGTTTTACAGACCTTCATCACATTCCCTGCTCATCTTTCTCTTTTCCAGATTGAAAACTATTAAATTACCTATTTTTTCATCATACAAAAGGTATACCACATCTTTGAACATAACTTCCAGGCTTCTCTGCATCTTTTCCATTTTGTCATATCCTTTTCGAAATAGAAAGACCAGAACTGAACAAGTATTCAAGATTCAGATGTACCATGGATTTAATTGTGGCATAACAAGGCTTTCTCTTTTGATTTCTATTCCTTTTGAAACAGTTCCTGACCTTCTATTTGCTTTCTCAGTAACAATTGATAATTAGTTTGACACTTCCTGGAATTCATTATTATAAATCCAAATCTCAATCATCAATAGTAATAATCAGTTCAGAACCCTTTTCTGTGTAAGTAAGAATATATTTTTCTCTATATGCATCACTTAACATTTATTTATATTTAATTTTGCCTGCCCTTTTATTACCAAGTTACTCAGTTTTATGAACTCCTCCTTTGCTGCAGACCATCGTGTTTCTTACCTGTAATAATTTATTTGTTACCGTGAATAACTTGGCTACCTGCCTCATTTCATCTCCTTTTCTGATTCATTTGTGATCATGAGAAATGACAGATATCCACGCAGAACCACACGTGAGACAACCCCCCACTTTAAAGGCTGACTGTATGTTCTTATAATATTTCCTTTATATTACAGATTTCTTTATCCATGTAGATGTTCTTTCTTATTCTATGACAGCATAAGTTCTTTAAGAGGCTTTGGTGATAGACTTTGCAAAGTGTTTTTTGAAAATCAAAGCAGACTATGCCAGCTAAATGTCTCCTGCCCGTAAACCTATCGACTCCTTCAATGAGTTTTGCTAGATTTGTGTGCTGTGATCATCTTTTAAGAAATCATGCTGATTCTTCACCAATGTATAATTTTTAAGCTATGTGGCTCCTAAATTTCTTTTTTGGAAAATATTCTACCCATTTACATGGTAAAGCTATCAGATTTACTCATCTGTAGAGTAGTCAAGGAGCCCAGGAGGCCACGGAGGGACAGAGCTTAGAAGCATGGTGTAGTAATGCTAAAGCCCGTTGCGAAATTAAGGCATACTTGCAGGAAAAAAAACAAGTCATACAGAATATAGAGATATTTCAAACCTAAAACTTGAAACCAAAGTTTTAATGCTGATCTCTTGGGATAATTCATGATTCAGACTTCTCATACTAGGGTCTTAGCTGGTTATTAATATTCTAACTACCTAAATTTGCTTTCTCTTTCATTCTCTGTATGAAAGTTATGTATTAACTTGTCTTCTTGGCTGCTAAGTAACTGTAATAATGCCTATTACGGGCAGTCTAACAGACAGCCATGGCTGCAGTTTGATTCATCTAATGATGGTAACAGTATACGAATATAAATAGGAGATGGCAGGCAATGGCAATAACAGAACGAATTTCACTGAAACTTTTGAGAAATGCTAAGTTAAAGTTTAGACTACATGAGTGGTTGAGAGAGTTTTGTGGCAGGTTCTGAAATTGAAGGAAGAGAAGTAATCAGTGTTGTGGGAGTGAGCTGCCAACTCATTAATTGTAAATTAATTTCTTTATTTAACAGCTTATGAGCAGTGTTAATCATATTCGTGTCTGAGTTCTTATAACCAGCAGCAGATTTATCCTCAGATCACCTGAGTTACATTAGAAGTATTATTTCCTTTGATTTACTGGGGCACAAAAAAGACAAGTACATCTTGCTTAATTTAACACCTATGTAAACCCCTGTTAGTGAAGAATTAAGATCTTAATAGCATCCATCTCCACCAAACAAATAATTTAACACGTTAAAAAATTAGTATTGTGCATAAAGATGTTTCTTAGAGGAGACCAAATGGTAAGGAGTTTTTTTCCATTGACCTCACCTAATGAACCTTCATTCTGATGACATCATGATTTTGGAATATAATTCTAACACAGTAATTACATTGTTTATTATTAACAATTTCCTTATTTCAGTAAGCTAGACTTTCCTTCAATGTGAGGGAAAGCTGGCAAAACTTTAGCATTACCTTTTGCTTTTTTTAAAACACAAAACCCCATACGTACACAAAACTCGCAGTAAATTTCATTCTTGTATAAATTATTAAGATCTCAGAGCTGTAAACTATGTTCTTTTGAAGCACAGTTTCTCTTCAAAAAGGAAACTGAGTTTATCCACACAGAAACTGTGCAGGTTGCCTACCGTTCACACCAGAAGACATCAACACCAAAGGGCAAGAGGTTTATGCAAATGTGTAATGCTTGCTCAGCCGCTGACATCAATATCAGGACTGCCAATTACCATGATAGTTCTTGTTATCTGACCCATTCCTTCCCACTGAAATGAAGCCACCAGTTTATAAACAACTGAAACATTATTAGATGATAACAAATTTTGCCTAATAATATAGTACTTAGCAGTTATACATAGCACTTTCATTTTCTAAGTGCTTTACTGGCTTTACCAGAAGAGGCTAAAATTGAACCAATGACCTAAAAGTCAAATGTTCTTTTCACTGAAAATAATTTTTCAAAAGGAAAATCAAGGAGCACTAAAATAAATGAAGAAAGAGCAAGATGATAATGGAACGAAGGCAAGATTTCTTTCTACAGAATATAAACTAAACATGGCAAAGGGATCAAAAGCAAGAAGTGCCTAATGGTGAGAACATGCTATTGAAATGTCCTGTGTCTTACTTGCTGTTTATTTGCTACCTTATCATCTCATTTTAAACAAAACTTTTTTCGCATTTGTGTCTTATACTTCTACGTACCTGACAGGAAGATCTTGCCATCTTCACATTTGCAGAAGGGACATGTTCTGTTTGCCTTTTATATTTACAGTGGGGCAAGGACTGCTTTTTTAATAATAAAATTTTGTATCAGTGCTCCAAAACAGAATAACAGGGTAGCAAAAATCTTTATATTTCAAAAAGTTATTTCAGACTAATTGTGGTGAAATACCAATAAAGCTTTCCAAAATAAAGGATGTTCTTCTTATGTATATAAGAAGAATAAGGTGGTTATCTAATAACAGGTACACAGAAACATGAAAAAAATAATTACAGTGTTAGCATGTACTTTTAAAATTTGGGATTTTGAACTACAGATGCAATATCGCTTTCAATAAAACTCCTTGGCAGGCCAGTTTGTTGTTTTCTTCACATGTCATAATATGTGATGTGCTATTTCACGTGTGTTGGATTTCTAGAGGTAGATTATTGGAGAGCAACTTCATCTTTGGAAGTAATTAGGAAGTCTGTGCAACATGGTCATTTCCTATGTGCAAGAATTGATAGAAGCATATAAAATCTTTTTAAAAGGTACTGCTAATGTTCAACAGAGTTATTAAGGAAGTCCATTAGAGAGAATGAAGAGGAAGGCTTGGGAATATACAAGGAGGGAAATTTAGAACATTTTTCATATACAATGTTGTTTTCAGAAATGAAGGCTGGGATAGTTAATAACTTCATGGAAACCTATGGGAAATGGAGTATATGTAAGTGAATGAGCTTTTAATAAGACAGATGATTGTAATTCTCATACAAATAATGGACCTCTCATTACATAAATGACATTGGAAATATTAGAGGGCATTCCAGCAAAGCCAGCAAGAATAAGTTGATAATTGGAGAATACAACTTAAGGAGAAAGTGCTAGGGAGCTTACTTTAAACACTAAAAAAGACATAGAACTTCTTTTCTGCAAGGTGCTGGATTGATCTGGAGCAATATTGAATACCATAAAGTCAACAGAATCCGAGGTGCTGAGAAGCTGGAGAGATAAATTCTATCTGGCTTCATCTGACAGCCGTTGAGAGGCAGTGTATGCTGGATGGTATACAGCCTGACTATGCGCATCAATTCCTCTTATTCCAATTACAAATTAAAAATATGACATAAATAAGATATTAGGTGTCTCAACATTGCTCTTTATTATTGCTACAAATTTCAATCTATTTTCCATGCATGAAAAGGATGAAAGGTGTTTTTTTTCCCCTAAACTACTCTCGTGTCTCTCAAAGAGTCAGTGCCTAATGCAAGAATATAGTGGATAAAACTCATTGGAAATTTGTCTTCAGAATATTTTTCCTAGGAAAAGAAGAGGTTCAACAAAGGAACCAATGTTTTCATGGGAATGTTTCATAGAATTAAGCTGGAAATAATATCTACTCCAGAATGGATTGGTGATTATAGCACTCAGTTGAATTCAAAGCTATCGTTTGCCTTGTCCCACCTCTTCCTCACTCAGCTTATAGTCACATTTTGTGTTTCAAATCATCTCTGGCAGATGTCCTAAACCCTGCCTTCCTCCAAACCAGATTATCAGCAATTCTAAGATTCTTTTTCTTTTTCTAAGATAATCAGTTTCTGAAACCAAGTCTAACGTCTGCCTTAACTTTTTGGTGTCTAATCACTAGATCCAAGTGAAGGAAAGTGCTTCTGGGTTTATTCAGCCTCCATGTTTTTCATCAGTATATGTGACCCTGAGCAGTCATCTACAACATTTTGTTCTGTTTCTATATTTGTCTGTAAAAACGAGAGAAAACTTCAGAACTCATTTAGAAGTGTTTGTTTTTAGGCAGCTATAAAATAGCAGACTTCATACAAAATGGTGCAAAATAACAATTGACGCAACTAAATGACGCAAACAAAAACCAAAGCTCTTACACACTGTAGGAAACAAAAGAAAAACAGAAATGGTTTATTTTATTTTGTCTATTTTTTTTAAAGCAGAGTTGATGCAACAGATCATGCTCTAGAGCACTTTGCTCAGTGCCAGAGCTACAAAAAATAAAAACGGATTCATGTTAATTTTAAGCCTCCAGGTTCTCACTCCTGGGGTACTACGCTCACCAATGATTAATTCAGAAGCTTGGCAGACAGTAGTGCTTTGCCTGCAACTGTGCCAATGGGAGTTACTCAAGTATAGAGACTACTCTCAGATAAAAAAGCTGTGAGGAAAAGTCACAGACAGAAGGCAGTGTTCAATGTTTGCCTTTTAGGGACATACAGGCAAACTCTTAGTTCTTGTCACTTAGCTAACACATCACAACATGAGTAAAGAACATTAATATCCACACCATGATGTTGGTGTTGGGGATTTTTTATGGTTAAAAAAAGGGGAAGTTATATTTTTTTGCAACATACTGTCTCTGTACTGGAGAAGACTATTTTTTAGGTCATATCCTCTGTAGTGAAAATTGGCATTTTCTATGGAGCTATGACGATAACTTTTGTTCATAGCCTGGCCTCTTTTTTTTCAAGGTTGTACTCAAATAGCCAAACCAATGTGAGCATTACACATGAGGTGTTTCCTAGTAGAGGGTAAACAGAGTTCAAGAATATTGTCGTGCATTCGTTCTGGCTGGAAAATGTTTCCTCTAGCTGTTTCTACATGAAAGAGATTGACAGTCAGATCTCAGCATGACAGGGAAGTTTTTGAATTCTCTTGCATTCTGGAGAGCATGTAGGTTAATCACCATCTTAAGATGTTGGGCAGGTAGCACAGCCAGACTGTGAAGCACGGAGATCAGAGGTGACTTCACCCCATGTGAGCTGAATGTAAAGGGAAAAGCAATAACATCTGAAAATTTAGGTTAAAGTGCCCAGTTATAGTATGCATTGCTACAGTTTTAAGGAGGAGGGGAAGTTAGGGAAATGGATAAAGCTACTAACTGTTTGTCTCTTCATGTGTTTTCAGAGACCATATGCTCTTATGGAGTTAAAAAACAACTTCCTAACAACATTACTATCAAGGTGACTTTGATTCTAGTTGTCCCAATCCTCTGTGGATGCTTTCTGCAGTACTTTAAAGAGATTGGGGTGTATGACTTTGTTTATTAGAGAAACTGCTGTTTTTTGGATTATTTTTGCCTGCTTTAGATCTTTGGGAAGATAGTTCAAAGCTGTCAATCCCTTTAAGAGAGGAACTTAGAAAGGTAAAAGAAAAAAAGCTACGTACCCACAGAGTGATAGGAAGGAAGCAGATGTCAGGACTCTTCCTTGAACCATACAAGGCACAGATAATTCAGTACCCCTGCTATTTACTGCAGGATGAGACAAGTAATTAGGTGCATATCCATGTGTAACTTTGAAATGTGGGAATTTGCCTACTGCTTCTTTGTGACTTCTAAAAATATTATGAAAGGTTCTCGTGTTTGTTGACAGGACTCCTTGCCCCAGTTCAGAGGCCATTGCACTATCTGTGACTATAGATTATGCCATTTAATCAATAAGGAAGCCTTCGCATGTGAAATTGGACCAAAGCCTTAAAAACTCTGAGACCTGTTAAGTAGGGATCCAGTGCTTACTGGAATATCCTATTCCCATAATTCTCTGTGCTCACTTAGTCTATTTTACATGATCCCATTAACTTTTAGCAAATCTCTTCTACAAGGCATAATGAAACAGTGTATTTTCACAAAGGTCAGAAGAACAAAGTCAGATACATTGAGAAAGTAATCAATAAATATGCCTTTTCTCTGCAGTAGTAGTTAGCATGTCAGGGGATGGATGGATGGTATGCTTTAGCATAAAAATAGAAATTATTTTTCCAAGCATGATATTTTCAATTTTGCTTACTATCCAACTGCTTCTCACTGAAAAGTGTCAGTGGCCTAAGCATGCTACTTCATAACTTAAGACTTTACTTGGTATCATACAACGTTTAATGACTGAAAGTAATTTTTAAAGAATGGCTTTATAAACTGTTATATTTGATGAAAGGAAAGAGGGATAACATTCCTTGTTTCAACCTAAAATGATTAGGATCAAAACTAATTTTCAGCATTCATAATGTTCATAATTCAATACATACAGACTATTTTTGGATTAATATGATTTTAAAATGCTAATAGGATATAACTGTGGCTTTGCCAGAGATTATTGTGTTAAAGACACTCCAGTTCTGATTCTCCATAGCACGTTGAGAACCTACTGGCATGCTTTGCTCTTTTGCATAAGCAGAAAGCCTAGCCTACAGCACTTTTATTTCCTTTTACCATTATCACAAGAGCATAGCTATAAATATTAACTCTCATGAAGCATATTTGTTGCAGAAATATGACTGAAAAACTTCCCTGTCATCTCACATTAAATTATTACTTGCTTTCTACAGTGGATGTTCTTATAGCCTGTGAGACTGTTCTTTGGGGAGAGAGACATTTAGGACCACGAGGAGCGTGATATAAAGGTGATCATAGATAGGAGTGAAATAGTGGGGGGGAAATGTTAAAAAGTTTCAAGATAGTCACAGACCAGGAACAAAAACATTTTCTCTCTTTCTAAAAAGAGGCTTAGATAATTTATTCTACATATACAATGAAGATACTGTGGTAAGTGTAGGGATGATGAACGTTAAATTAAAGATAGTAGCTAGTGTTTACCTTTTAATCACCACTCAGTTTGTGTAAACCTTTTCAAATGTTTCAAAAGAACATAGTTATAGAATCTTCAATTATCTTGCTTGGGGAGACTTTCACTCTCTTCTGTACAAAGTGCCTGGTTAGGTATATTTAAGGCAATAGCAACAAGTTAAATATCGTATCATGTCACAGCCGTGTTGTCTTATATAAGATCACCAAGGCATGAATGACCACAGTGTTTCTGGTTAAAACCAAGGTGTATTGCCAGAGTGATGTGAGAGCCCAGGCTCAATACAGCAGAGCAAAGACAGCAGTGTTTTGGCAGCACTTTCTGCAGGAAACCAGTTGGGTGTTTGCCAACCTGCGCACTTGCATGCAGAAACCCTCTTCTTCCTGTAGCATTTTAGGAATAGCATAGCATAGACTAGACTAGACTAGCCCAAGCGGAGGTAGTACCTTAAAAGTAGTGAAAAGGTCTGGACGTACCGATTCCCAAATCTGAAGGCTTCAACAAGAGAGGCCAGGGACCTGAATCCTCTTAAGTGCTCAAGTTTGACAGAAAGGAAAGGGACAACTCTTTTGGCACAAGGGTTCGTAAGCCTAAAGCTTGGGTAAGAGCCAGCCTTTCAGCTACACCTCCCCTCAGACCTGGCTCAGCAGTTGGCCAAAACAGCTCCCAAGAAAATGGGCGAGTGCTTAGCAGTCAGGTATTGACAGGTTTTTGGCAGGCAAGATTTCTTTGGAGCCTTCCTGACTTTCTGTCAGGACTTTGGTAATGTTGAAAACTCTGGTAAATATTTGATTTTGAGAAACCTACATTCTCCAACAGAAAATTTTTCAGCTGAAGAATTTCTGTCAGGTTCTGTCAAATTTTTCTATACTTGGCACATTTGACCTTCCAGCAGCTCTCCTGCTAGTTCTGACACATACGTCTCAACTCAGTACCGTGAAGTACTTCATTTTTACCAACATGAAATTTGTTCCTTTATAGTGAGGGATGGTAACATGGCATCTAAAGTCACAGTTGTCTCTAACTCACAGCGTACCTCTGTTCAGTACATCATTCCATTTTCACCATTACCCACCAGGAGTGGACTAGGGTATCAATCGCAATTATTTCATTTTCTCAGATGACAAAAACCAGGCAGACATATTTTCTTGCAAAATATAAAAGTTATCTGCAAACGTTCATATTGTTTGGTAGTGTCGTTTGAAAAAACGACGATGACAACCTGGCATTGAAATAAATTTAATTTTGTTTCTAATTAAGCAGAAATGGATACTGAAATTCAATAAAACCAAGCAGTAACTGGGGGATCGAGTGAGTTACCTTTTTCTATTATATGATAATCATATTATATAGAGAGGCTTTCATGACCTTTAGAGCCACTTGAGAATCTAATAAACAGCATCAGGGCCAACTCTGTCAGCAGCAAAGACTTTTGTCAAGATAGTACTGTTACTGCCACTGTACTGGGTTTTTGTGCATTTATATGTCATTTTTGTCTAATCTAGAATTTTAAAATGTCCTAACATTTATTTTTATATCATATATTAAGCTGTTGCTTAGTGAAGTAACTGCAACATTCAATATATATATATAGTGCATGGATTTGTGCCACTAACCTCATCTTGTTTCCATGGTTTTCTGTTGTTCTCCACATACCTAGTCTGTTTTTAAATCGTGTTATACACATCTTTGGGAGGAGGAATTATCAGGCAATTACAAACAGTCACTGAGAGAGCTGAGACCTTAAGATTATATTGCTAGTTGTTCAGCTGGGAACAGTCAGTTAAAACAAAAGACTGAGAATCTGGATGCTAGGAGTCTATTTATGCTTCTGTCACCAATGCATTGTATGAACTGAGGCGAATCACTTTACCTCATTATAAAATGACATTAAAAAAATTATCTCGAAATGTTTCTGCAGAGACACAGGCAAAAAACTATATTCACATGTCTATTTCTGATGAAGATTTTTTTTTTTTTGGTAAAAATTGTTCTTTGAAAATAGTTGTTTTTCATTTGTTTGGTAAAACCAAAATCCAAATGGCCTTTAATACCAAAAATTTGGCTTGAAACTGAAATTAGTTTTTTTCCCAGTAAAAAGGATACTTTTAGAAAAAAAAGAAAAAAAAAGATTTTGAATGAATCATTTTCTGCTGGGAAAAAAATGCTTTGATGGAACTTTTTTTATCAGTTCTGGTACTGTATATCTGAGATATCTTCCCAAAACAGGTAACCTAAAATAAAATGGGCACAAGTGGGGTATGGGATAACTCATCCTTCTAAATGATGTTAGAGGTGAGTTTGGCTGCTATTCTTACCTTATTTCACTGCTTAGGTTTTTTTAATGTTAATGGTCCAGCTGCTCTCTAAGATTCTCTCTACTCACTTTCAAAGTTGTTATAATATTTATGTCTGGCTTACACAAGCGCAAGAGCAACCAACAATCATTTGTAGACATCTGTAATAAGAATCCAGATATTTCATTTACTTTTGGGCAAACTGTTTCCAAATATTAGAAAAATGTAAGTCCACAATTAAATATCTCTTAAATAAGACTCTCACTGAGAACATGACAAAAAACGCTGCTAAAATAAACAATCAAGTGTTCAAAAGACGTCATATTTCTCATATTTTTTTATTTAGGTTTACCCACTACACTTGTGCATTTCTGTTTCATTTGCCTGATATTTCTGGATGTCTTTCATTCCGTCAGTGATTGCTACCTGTAATGTCACTGACATTGTGTTTCCTTTTCCAGAATTGAAATAATGCAACCACAGACATTTTAAATGACAAGAAAAAGTGAAAAAGGCTTAAAGGGAATAATTTTCATTTCTATATCTAAGCCTGTAATCCTGGCCTACACGGTTGGGACAGGTATCAGTGCATGACATCTAGTGGTAGATGAAAGGGATCCATCGATGTGTGCTATCAAGGAAAAGTTCTTAAATTACTGCATCTGCGTGCACCCAGCACACAGGAAAATTAGTCTTATCTAAAACCAGGTGATCATATAAAATGAATTTATTCTTTACGCATCCCTGGACAACACATCCAGACCGAAGCTTATTTGGAAAGGTGGAGTGGCTGTGTACAGAGTATCTATTCTGTGGATATATAAAGCTTTTCATGTATCCAGTTTACCAAACTACAGTTTTAAAAGCTGGATAGATCTTTCCAAGTTTACAGCATGTTCAGGCACCGTACCGAGTCAGAGCCTGCCTGTTTAACCACACTAGAGAATCCATTTCAAGTTGTTGGTCAATGTTTTCAGCAGAGGGAAATGTTTTAGCTTTCTGAATTCCTTTCACTACCTTTTTTTCTTTTGTTTCTCCCTCCACTTCACTTTCCTTTCCCCTCCTGGAGAACACTGTTGCTAAAAATGCTTTGGTGTTTCTTTTCAGCACTACTTTTCACGACAAATTGACACTTTACTAGGAACTTTGTTTTCTGGATGTACTTGTAATTTTTCTAAACATAAGACTTCCCTGAATATAACAAAACCAAACCAAACCAAACCCAAGCAGAAACTTCTTTCTCAAGCCCACAGCTAGATACTACAAGTGTCTCATTTGAAATGACTCTCCAGATGAGTTCACCTGATAATGGAAATTCTCAGCACAAATTTTTAAAATCAGCAGAAGTATCAACAAATGAAAACAGGAATCTTGTAAAAGAAATTCATAAGCATCTACAACTGGATTGTGCATAACTTCATTGCCAGTCATGCCATGCTAAGTCAGCAAGTATACCTGTTTTCCATGTAATTCTCTAATATAAAATACACCTAAGTTCTTTCAAAGTTGCCATATTTGGAAAATAGTATATCAACAACTGGAGTGGGAATTTGTATGGAGTGGACATTTGTATACTAATCCTGGTTTAATCTGACATAGTAAACAACCATGGGATGAAGATGCTTGGAGGGAATGGCCAGCCCTGGAGACGTACTGGCTGCTTTCCATCAAGGACAATGAAGCCAAGAGCAAGGGAGGTTTAGCAGGTACAAGAGGATGCAGCATTGTGTATGAACAAGAGTGGAAAATCAGGGCTGGGGTGGGTTGATAGAGCAAAGCAGTTGAGACTCAGCTCATATTCAGACGAATGTCTACATAAATAGGTATGGGCATGAATCTGAATTATCATTCTGAACTCTACCTCCTGTACCATATAGCAGTAATAACCATTAACCTTTTTGAAGGTCTGAATACAAAGATCATCTGTTTAATATAATGGCAAAGACATCACAGGGACAGAATACAGCACATAAAGAACAGAAATTATCTATGAAAGGACAGTGTAGAAAGGAATTTCTACTGAGCCTCCTTCAGTAACAATGACCTTTGCAGAGTCCTTAGTTTCACTGAGAGTTCATACAGTTGCTAAAGAAATGTTATGGAAATATTTGTTATATAATGTGAAACAATAGGACAGAATTAGTTACTTTTGGTAGATGGCAATGGTCCAATTCAGCTGCAATCAAAATGTCTTTTGACTCATACTTTTTCTGGTGCCTCTACAATACAAGGCACTAAAAACTCCTTATGATGTCCTGTTTAGAAAGGGGCAAATACAACAAACATAGTCAAAAGATGCCTGACCTTTTGTACAGAGCTACTGTCGGAACTGTTGCCGTTACCCATTTGTATGATGGGGAATTGCAGCAAGACTGAGTAAAGGAGAACAAAGTGGTTACCCTGCATGTAAAATAGGCCAGAAAAAGCTTGTTCCTGAAATTCCTCGCAGTTTTCCTTCCTTGATCCATCCCCTCTTACACACACACATGCTCACGGTCTCTGGCTGTCTCCACAGTAAGAGCAGTGTCGAGATTCTGCTTTTGGTTCATGTTTTTAGAAGCTACCTTTGCTCAAGGAACCACTCACCCAGCCCTTCTGGTGCTTGGATGCAGCAGCATCACCCATTGGTGACTCTCCCTGTGTCCAAAGGGTCACTAGCCCTCAGACACACTTGGTTGCAATACCCAACATGCGCTGCTATTCTTTTGCCTATGGGTAGTTTATGCTGACAGGTGCTAAAGTGTTTTGTAACAGTGGTACGTTAGGTAGAGGAATTAAGTGCATGCAGGTTTATTTGTGCGAGATGCTACCGACTCAGGACAAAAAGTGCATGGTGTAATGAGTCCCTAGCTACAGGAGTGTCCTGCTTTTGTAACTTGGAGAAGAGGTAAGTTCTTACTGAAGATGTTGCAGTTTGCAGTGTCTCCAGGCATTAGTCATACTACTTACTACGTTAGCACAAATCCCCAAAAGTCAACTCTGGGGCACTCTGAAAGTCAAGTGTACAGAGAGTAAGCCAGAATCTTGCCCACTTCAGGCTTTTGATGGAAAAGGAAGGAGCTGAACATATACGGAGGAGGTGAAAGTCCTCTGTTCCACTCATTCTCATAGAAGCTGATGAGAGCGCTTCTTACTATCTGTTAGTAAACACCTTTCTGAGTTGGGAAGTGGAAGCCCTCCGATAAGTACCACATTTATAAAAAGATGATGGTTAAAGGCCTTCTTAGAAGATATGCAAAGAAAGAAATACATTGTGTTCCATATTTTTTAATAACACTGAGCACAAATGTGTACCTGATGTAGGTCAATAATTTTTGTGCTAGATATCCCTCTTACACAGTGAATTTTTGCTCACTGGTGATACATTACCTATTCTGTTACGTTAGCTAAACAATGCTGTATAATTAGTATTATATCAATGCTGTTCTATTAGCTTTAATTAATAATACCTTTTTTCTTTTTAATGTTATACCTTCAAAAGAGGAGGAAAATCAGAACTGTTGCACAATGGAAAGTTGACCATGCACCCAGAAACAGGAAAGGTTTGAATCTGTTTCCCAAAAGAGTGGTTCAGGCTTGTAATTTTAGGAAACAGAACAAGAACACTGAATCTCAAATGCTGAATCTTGCGTGATGTTAGCTGGAATTCTAAATTCTGTGTTTATGACATAATAATAGCAATAATAATAACACTTTTCATTCATAACTTTGTATAACATTTTGTCCTACAGCTGTGTATCCAGTCATCACTGAAATAAATTTGCCTCTGCAATAGATGTTGGCAAACAAACAGACAAGGGAAAATCAGCATGCAGCACAGCAAGAGAGAGAAAGACAAATTTTAGTCAAGGACTCAGGGACAAATCCTGCTGACAGTGAAATTGCTGTAGGCTCTTTAATGTCCGTGCAGCACAGAAAGACCAATGCATAGTAAATGTCATGGCATTCCATTTATTTGCTCTTTATATACTGTTTAAATGCTTTCCATAAAACACAGTCTTCCAATAGTGCTCCACTTCATTCACCATTCTGGTGCAGAGATTCTATTTTTGGCTGCATGTTAATTGTTCACATCAGTCTTTTGCCTGTTTCTTTCACATATACCTTTGGAATTTTTTTAAACTGCTTTCTTATAAAAGATGCTCATGTCCGATCAGTCAGCAAAGTCCGCTAACTAGCCTGTTCACTACCTCTGTTCCTCTTTTTTTCCCCTATTTCTACTATCATTGAAAGCAAGTTAAAAAACACTTGTCTGGTGCTTAAAGAACTAGGTCAATATTTCATATTCATATATTCAAAATCAGATTTGTCCCAAAATCTTCAAATCATAGCTGTTCATTTAATCATATGTTTTTGTTAGTGTTAAATCTCTCTTGCATGTTTTGTCCACTTATTCACAATTACACTCTCCAGTTGCATGTTATCATTACAGTCAAGTAATCTTCCTGAGTCAAGTGATGTCCTTTAATAAGATTATAATTCTATTGAGCCTCAATCCCAAGGAAGGCATTAGGGTGTAAATACATTTAAAAAATCATCATCACTATTAATTCAATGTATGGACAGTGAGGGATTTTTTTTCTCACTGTTTTTCTTTGTTTAGGTTCTTTTGCTTTTTGTGAATGAGACCATTAGAGAACCATCTCTCAAGCTTAAATTGCATACTATAAAAACAGCTGGGTTTTGAGAAAATTAATTCAAACAAAAAACAGAGAACAAGAGAGACAGACTTCACTGATGTGGGCCCACTAGGAAGTGGCTGAACTGTGAACAGGAATGCAGTGAGCCTGAATTGTGGCATGAAATAAAGAAGCAAAATCTAAAAGAAAAAAAAAAAAAAAAGGCAAGAACCCCTGCAGCCATTGCATTTGACTTTCTAATAATGTCAGTCTCAGAGGAGAGCAGAGATGGAAATGAGAAAGGGTGCACTTGTGATGCAGTCATTCTTGCTGTCATCGCCTTTATGGCTTTTCAGCAGGCCACAAAAGGCCAATCCACTAGAATATGAATGAGATACAGTCATGGCCCTACCAAGTAAGTAGGAGGCAGCAGACCTCCCTGTTTGGGTCCTAATAGCTTTTTCCAGCTCAGTAATCTCTCACTGTAAAGGAAAAACAAGACAAGACAAACAAACAGAAATGATCCTCCCTCCCCATACCCTGTCTCTGCCCACTTCCCTTTGATTCTTGTTCTGAAGGGCTTCAGAGAACTGGAAAATTTAATAGTCAACAGGGATTTGGTGAAGTAAACCCCTCTTGGAGTGGGTTTTATTGCCGTCAACTAGACTTTTGGATTAAATATGCAATATTGTTATTCAGTTATGTATGGAAAGATCTGACAGATAGACATGGGGGAAAAAAGGGTTAAAGGGACCAGAGAATTTAAACAATGGATGTTTTCTCCAGTAATTATGTATCTGAAATTCCTTAGGAGAAAGGTGAGGTGCACTGGGTGGACGTATTTTAGTTGATGCCACCAGTGCCTAGAAACTGTATCTACTCTCCCTTTCCTAGCAATTATACCAAAGACATCTTTCATTGATTTCAGCTGTGATCTAGATACATTTCCAGCCCTGTATTTAAGATCCTGATACATTGCTCTGCCTCTCTCAGGAGCTGTGTGGGTTTCAGCACCAGTAAAGCATAACAACAGGAAATTTCAGATGACAGAGGGGAGCTTTGTGTTATTCAGCAGAGAACTGTGTAGGGCACCTCCAGCAGACTCACCCTGAAACCAGTAATGTAGCCACAGGCTGAAACAGTCTTACTTATGAAGATGATGCTATTTTGATCAAGTTAGAGAAGGTTCTTCCTGCTTAAATGTAGGTTGTACCATATAAATTTGGCTGTTCAGTTGAACATAACTCAGGGATACATATGGGCTCCATTCTCCATGGTCTGGTGTGGTATAGAGATATACAATGTTGACTCTGTAGACAATCAAGCATTAGCCTCTTCTGGCAATACTAACTCAGGAAGCGTGGAAGCAAGCTGTGCTCTAACCTGTGTGCTCCTGTTGACAGTAAGATAATCGTACTCTAATTGCAACGTTACCTAATTATTTATCTCAGATAAGTAGATAAAGATTACTAGTCCCATTAAGATCAAGGGAAAGTTGGGACAACAAGGTTAAGTAATTGGACCAAGGTTGTTTCAGAATGTCAGAGTAATGTTTATAACACAAAATACTTTGCTGGATCATGTTAGCTTTTAGTTTCTACTGCTGATGGCCTTCTGAACCAAATAGAAGTAGAAGTGGTAGAGCTGCAGACTAGACTGAATTAAGTGTATATCCAAAAAACCAGCTCTTCATTGAGTGTTTGAGATACGTGTGACTAAAACATTGCACATAATCCCATATTTGTTTTATTAGACATAAACTTTGTGTCTGTGCACTCCAGCTAATGTGACTTCAGCTAATGTTATTGGCAGAAAATCAGTTAAGATTTTTTTTAAATACAGTTTATTTTGCATCTTTAAATTACTTGAAATAAGATACTTGAATAAAACATTTTTTGGGTTTGTTTTACTTGACTGATCAAGAACATAGTGGCATTGAAAAAAATTAATTTTTTCAACATAGGCTACTCTCAGGGTTTTGGATGCTCTATATCGTTTGGACATGGAAGATTAAGTTGTTTGACAAAATACTTTTTTTGGACAATGTGAATATTGATTAAGGTAATCACTGCAGGATGAGAGCCAAATCAGTTTAACCTAGTTCTAGGGAAAATACACTGAGGAGACTGACCTATATTTTAATAAAAAGCATTCTGCGATGCTATTTCTTATGTTCACTGGCTGAAACTAAGAGGTCTTGCTACTATCCACATGGCACAACAACAGGCTAAAAAATACGAGTTTTACTTCGAAAATGTAGGTGTTCAGTCTAAAACCTTGCACAGGACACTGTTTAAAATGTGCAAATAAGTTCTTTATCATACTCTATTTCTGATGGACCCAGTTTTTAGCAGGAAAAGTAGAAGCATATTGGTCTTTCCTGATGCACTCTGTACAAGGCAGAGCTGGGAATGGAAGCTACCAATTCCCTCTTTTAACAATAATTTTCTCACCAACAACATTGAAAACCATAATCTGATTCTGAAGTCATCTTTAATGAGGTTGTATATACGTATCACTGTGTTCTAGGAAAACATACTTTGGACCACTGGCTTTGCCTTCCTTTAATACCGTCTGTTTATACTTTCCCTTATTTCTGTTTTCTTTCTTCAGTTTCATCTCTACATTTCTGATATAAATTAAATAACAATAATCTTTCTTTCTTTCTTCCTTTCTCTCTCTCTCTCTCTCATCCTAGATAGTTAAAACTATCCATATCCTAGGAAAGAATTACAAGAATATTTTCTTATCCGGAGTTTAGATGCACCAATGCATCACTTTAATCTCTTATCACCTTTAATCATTTTTAGTTCAAGGAACTAAACTTGTAAAGGATGAAAAAGAAGCAATAAAATTGTAAATTATCCTTATTCTAAGTTCATATCTCCCACCCACACCTGTTCCACTTCAACACCTGCCCTCCAGCACTGCCAAGGCAAGACTGAGGCATGGAAAAACAACTGTAGTAGTATGACAACTATGTGATAAAAACTTCAAGTTACTTGATTTAGCCCCTAGCAATCTTTCTTACTGAGTTTAAAAGAAGTGACTTCCTCTTTTGCATGATGCCATCGAGAAGTTTCATGTACAACTTCAATGTGCAGGATGCTCATTTTGTAGCAGTAACACCTCATATCAAAACCTATTTGATTTTCTGTCCTTGAGTTGCCATGGAGAACTTACATAGCCCCATCTTTTTGTCTTGCTTAATTGTGTCTTTGCAAGATAGCCATAGTGTCCATTCATTCTCTCCCAATATATAGAAATTCAGGCAACCTACTAATACATACATAACACAGTGTATTCTGAAGACAAATTTTAGCAGTCCTGGGATCCATAAGAATGAAACTCTGCTCCCTCAAATCAGATTCTTGACCCATGAAGGCTTGGCATTTTGTAAAGATATGTACAGAGTATTTCAGAGTGAGGGCCAAAAAAGGAAAGAAATATTAAAATAAAGCAAATTTAATAAGAAGCAACCTTCAGTACTGAAATCAGTTACTTTGGAGCAGAGTAATCTGGATTTATAGACACATTCACATGGTTCAAACATAGCAGTGGCAACGTATGAGCATATACTTCCAGCATACTTTACAATGAAGTGGAGAAAAATGTTTAAAAGTCTGTATTCATAAAAGAAACTGGGTCAGTTCCAACTCAGAGAAATTAAACTCTTCAGTTTGATAAAAATACTAACTATAGACAAGCCTGAGATAAACCCACACTTTATACTTAATTAGTTTTATTTTAACATTAAAGGTACAAATCCTGAGTTGCAATGTAAGGAAAGAACTGCTGAGTGAATAATTCTGAGTAAAATTACTTAATTCAGTGACCTTTTGTTTCATTTTATAGTAATAATTGTTACTGACAAGTGTTTGGATGAGGTCTAAAAAATACATACAGTGAAACTATAAGTTTTGACTTTTTGATGACTCCTTTCACCTGAGAATTTCTCCCTGGAACGTAACACTTAAGGTTCATCAGTCAGTGTTTACCTGTTTCAAGTATCCAAAATAGATATGCATAACCCAAGTAACCAAACACATCTGAAATGGTGAATACTACGTTGCTTAATGTGTATTCAGCGAAGTATTTCAGAGTTTTTGATTAACAACTTTCAGTCAACTTATTGATTACATAGAGATACCTAAGAAATATGGGCAAACCAAGGCTGGTTTTCAAACAATTCATTCATCAAAACAGGGGTGTTAAAATAATAACATTATTCATTAAAAGTAGTTTGAATAATTTGACCTCAAATGCATTATTTAACAGGAATAAATATTTAAAGCCAACATATCTATTCAAAGATGATTTAACCCCTGCTTGTGACCAAATAATCCATTGACAACTGTCCTTTCCTGTTGAATGAATCAACATAATGAGTGACTGCTGAAGCAAAAGGAGTTGTCAGTTATCATATAGAACAATATACCACATATGTGAGAAAGATAACACGATCCTAGTGCCATCTCAGTTTTACAAGGAGTCTATTGAAGAAAATAGAAAAATAATTGTAGTAATAGAAAGAACAATCATTTAAATGTTATTAAAACAATGATTAATCATGGAAAAATTGCTACATCAACAAGTGTCTACTCACATCAGGCATTTTTTATCTCTTGTTCCTTTTAGGTAACAGAAGACAGTGCAGAAAATAGAGAAATAAAACAAGGAAGGTGGAAATTGTTTGAAAAATTAGTGAGTAGCAAAAGAATACAAAATTAAGGTTTAAGTCTGTGTTTCACGGCATTTCAGTTAGTTTCTGGCCAGTTTTATATGCTCTGAGGAAGACAAAACAAATATCCAAATCCCACAAACCTATAACTTTTGCCTTAAAAAATTAGCAGTGCTTTCAAGTTTGGAGCACTGAAAAGAATATAATGAAATTTATTTTAGCCATTTCCATTATAACCTACATACAGGTAAGGAACATAGATATGTATACGGGTCACAATGGACCTATGTATGCCCACTATAGATATGTGTGTGTGTCTAGTGTGTGTGAAAGAGAAAGAAAAAAAAAAACTACAATAAACAACAGGTTTTTTCTGAATTAAGTGGAAAAATAGTTAAATCAATAGCGGTGGTGTGTATTAGCCTGTGCTAATCATTTCAGGAAATGACTGGGTTTAGGATTCAGGATTTCTTTTTTGGTTTGTCTCCCTGACTACATTCCCTTCTTGTGTCCTTTAAGAGGTTGGCACATTTGTGGTTCAAAACCCTGCCCTGTGCTTAGTCTGTTAACTCTCTAAAATTTCATATTAATTTTGGAGAGTAAATGTGGCTGCCTTGTGACAGGTGTAGCAAACACATACAGAAATTATGCTAGAGAAAGAGCCATACCAGCTAATTAGATATCTGGAAAGTGATTTAAATATAGATGGCTTAGATAGTTATGTATACTATTTGCCTCTTCCTTTTTTTCCTTTTCTCTGTGTGTGTGTAAAGATTGGAAAATGGTAAAGGAAAGGCATGTAATTTACTGATGAGAAAGTCTCAGACCAATATCAGTGTCAGTGGAATTAGAAACAACAAGATTACGACTTTAAACATTTTAAGAAAAAAAAAAAGTCCTGTAACATCTACAGCGCCTTTGTTACTTGAAGCTAAAAAACCCCATGGACAGTAATTTGAGAAAAACAGAAATGTCAAATGCATCCCTGTTCCGTACCTGAAATGGATATTGGGTACTATCCTATGGGAAGGAAGTGGGCATGGAAAATGATCTGTAGCAAAAGAGCCAGCAATGTATACTAAATTTAAAGAATTTCAAATCTGCAGGAATGAATAATATGTGACTGAAGAGCTAGAATTAACTAGCTGAAAAGCTCTGTGAAACTTTAATGTTAATATTTAGTTAAGTGTTGGAAAACTGGAGAAATTAAAAAGAACTAGAGGACTGCCATTTCCATTCCTTTAACAGTTAAAAAAAATGGGCAGTTTCAGGCTGGTTAGCCTGGAAATGTAGTTGGATAGGTAATTCATGACTCTATTGAGATGTTTGTACATATTCCACTTTTAGATATTTTTTTTTCCCAAACAACTTTTAAGGCATAATGTCATGATTATCAAAACAGAGTGGTACAGGCATACAATGGCATTTCTGTGGAGTTTAAAATTAGAGTACAGGATAAGATGCTTACTTATTTTTTTTCGCAGACTTTATCTTATGCAAAAGAACAAGATGATAGGTTGTGTCTTGATTTACCATAAGGTTAGAATGAACTCAGAATAAAAATAAAACCCCTGCCATAGTTTTGTTGTTCAAAGTTAACTTTTCTGTCTTTTTTTTTTTTTTTTAGCAAACCTGAAGAAGCAGAGCAAGTATGTACTGTAATAGTGATTTGCATCGGGGAGCAATGAGTGGTGGCTATAAGCCATGTAGCTATGAGCTACGAGATTGGAACTACGATAAAATAACTAAAGTTGTATTTATCATATTGTTGTGTTTATGATATTGCATCGTGGTGTGAAGCATCAGACACTGGCCTCAGCAAATCAGAGAAGGAAATCAAATGTTATGGTAGACAAGGTTTTGGATGTGGTATGAAAATCTCTCTAGAGTGTCTGGTTGATTTGCCTGGCTTATACACTCAGGATTATATTGTTCACTTAATTTAGAGTCAGACAGGAATTTCCTCCTTGGTTAGACTGATAAAGCTCTGATGTTGGTTTTGTTTTCAATTTCTAACCTTTCTCTAAAATAAAGAATATAGTAACGTTTTTATGATTATATGGGTACCATCTCTTGAGAACACTTCAGCCTTTTTTCTGCTGACTTTTCTCTCAAAATCTACTGAGAATACAAAAGCACAAGCCTCTGAGTCGCAAAAAATACAGGCAACATTGTGGTAAATGAAAAAAATAACACGTTGGTCTGTCTTTTTGATGCTAGCTATGCATGTTCCTTAACATAACACCAACCAGACATAGACAGGTGCTTACTTCAAATTTTGCCTAGTGAGAATCAGCTTAATTAAAAATTTTAGACTTAATAAATTGCATGACGTACACTAAGTGATGACTAATGGAGAAATTAAGTGATCTAACGATTCCTCCTGGCCTTAAGCACATCTGAATTCAGGATTTAATATGCTGCTTGAATGAGGGAAGAACAACTCATTTCTCTTTCCACACAGCAGCAGGGTCTGACTGCTAAATGTCAGATCTGAGTCTTATTCTTTAAGCATATAAGGTCTTTGTTTCTCTGCTATCTAAATTCAGAATACCTTGTCTAGTTATATCATCAAGAAGTTTATATCTTGATTTGTTTATCAAACTTTTCAGCTCTGTTTTCTTTCTTTTTTTCAATCCTTATTCCACTAAAATTGTATCTCATTTCATGCAGGCAAACTTAAAAACTTGTCCTAAAGAGAAAGCTTTTCTTCTGTATGAACCAAGACAGAGTTATCTGCTTCTGGTACATTCTATCACCACTAAGCTGTCTTGAAGGGTCATTAGGGAGGAATATTCATCCAACCCAGCTTTGCACACTTAACTCAGTGGGCTATGGTGGTTGCCTAAAATCAACACAGGTGAACATTTGCTTCCATTCCTCCTTGTTGAATGACTGCAATATAAAGCAGCACCTGACATTTGATGGGTTCAGTCAGCGGTAGTTATTTCATCATTGCAAAAAAGATAGATGTGGTGTAGATGAACAGAAGTACAAGAATATTTGAAAGAAGAAAGGAATCTGTTTCTTGTTAATGATCTAGATGCTCAAATTTTCTCTTCTGAATTTCCTGGCAGAAATCAGCTCATTCCTCAACCACCTTTCTAGTTCTGCTCTAAATTTTAAGTATAATATGGTCATTTCAAAAAAATAAGCCCGTACTTCAATTACATTCACATGTTAAACAGGCATCCAAACAGCTATGATCCCTTTGTCCTTGGCGATTATTAGAGAGTATGTCTGCAAATTTTGATTATTTTCATTATTTCTGTACAAATTTGGCTATACAGCTGAATTCTGTGTGGGTGAGACTTCCTTATAGCATACACGAAAGACAGTGATCTACAATGGAGCATTTCAGTGCTGTGGCAATACAGCATTTGCAGTACATACTTGTAAGCAAAGCTTAGAAGCCATTCTTGAGAATCATCAAGAGATCTCGGTAAAAGGTAATACAGATGCTTTTTACTCTCTTTCTGTTATGTACTTTTGTTCATTAAGCTAAGACTTAAAAAGCAGTAAAATTGGACATTACAGGTGGGGCTAGAGCCAGAGGGTTCCCATAACAAAATAATGAACATGTTAAAGTCCTTTTCTCTCCCTGATCTTTAACCTCTGCACACTGAGCACCCTTTCAGCAAGTCAGCTGCATGCAAAAGAAAGCCCCGTGATCCATTTCATCCATTTTAAAAAGGCATAAGCGATGATTTAATGCTGTCATACATGAATTAAATCATCCATTTTCTCAAAGGTGATTCTTCATATGAAAACATTTTTGTAATATATAGGTACTAGATAATTTACACTGAAAAACTTTGTATAATTGTACTAATGACAAATTTTAATAACAGAGTGGCTGAGCTCAGCTGAATTCTCTCTGACTCCTGATCTCGCTGAAAATAATCTGCAATATAATTTCAATACAAATTTGAACGTCTGTTTTTTTATTTGGAGATTAGTTAGAAATTCTG